>NC_056749.1:724555323-724753847 GCF_019279795.1 Protopterus annectens | reverse complement strand
AAATTGGGAAAAGTCTTACATTGACTGACACTATACAATAATTGATCAGACACTCTGATAATGTATTGGACATACTTATAAAGTAACTGTATACATTAAGATCTGTTATAGTGTCACGCTACTATAAATAGTGTACATACTTATTTAAGATGTATAAATATGGAATTAATTCATATGTATTTGAAAAATAAAATAAAATTGAGAAAAAATACGAATACCTTTTATTGTCAAATGATGTATTGAATTTTTTAGTTTTGTCAAATGAGCTTAAATTTGTGGCACTGCTGTCTCTTAGTCTTCTTCCTTTATTTCTTGCAGTCACCCTGCATCTGCCCTTCCAACACGAAAACATCTGTATCACTGACTGGAAACATCGGAAAAGGCCTTAACTTCCCTCAGTTCAGTGGTGTCTAGTGGAAATGTCCATTCAGCAATATCACTTCAAGTATCTTGGCTGCTAATATTAGACTCATTTTCTGGTATCTGGGTTTTGAGAGGGTCATCTAAACCTCCACTCACTATTGCTGTTCCTACTACATCACCACAGTCAGCATTGTCAGCATTTTCAACTCTAAGGCTTTCACAACATCTTGTTTCAAAGCAGTCTCGCTCCATTCTGCCATGCTTGATGAGTTTCCATCAGCATTTGTTCATTCAGAAAAACTTGCTGGTGTTTCCTCCCAAAAGTAGGAAAATTTCCAAAGTGTCCTGGGCAAACATCCCTTACTTACTACAAATAACTTTCCAGAAAATAGGCAACTGGGTTAGTGGGGTTAACTCATTTAACAAAATGAAAAATTTAAGCAGAAGTATATCATCCCCCAAGTACTAGTTTCAACAGTTTGACACAGTTGTGATCAAGCAATATGCAAGGATGCATTCTGTCTTGATGAAAGATGAAACAGCAAGTGGCAGACTCCAAATGAGTACCTTACTACCGAGGGGTGCTACCATCTTAAAGTGTGCGTCTTGCCATAATGTTAGCAACTTCAGTTCAAATTGACCCTTTATCTTACTCCAAGCTCCTACAAACTAAAACCCATCATGGGTGGCAATGGATGTAACACACATGACGCAACACTAGTCCATTTTAATTAACACTCTTACATCCCTCTCCTTTGATAATCTTGCCACTAAATGGTTTACATCCTACCTCAGCAATAGACAACAAGCAGTTCGGTGGGAAAACCAAATTTCTTCACTCACACCCGTTTCCATCGGTGTACCTCAAGGCTCCATTCTAGGACACCTTCTCTTCTCCCTGTTCATCAATGATCTCCACTCAGCAATCCCACAAGCAACCTGCATTCAATATGCAGATGACTCCACACTTATCTGCTCTGCTTCATCTCCTAATGTACTTTCATCTATTACTCAAAATGTCTTCAACACAGTAGAAACGTGGTTCACCAGACGTAACCTCCTCCTCAATGCCAAAAAAACTAAACTTCTCCTTTTCTCCCCTAGCACACGGTCCACTCCTTTGCACTTCACCATCTCCTCAAATAATGCCACTCTCATCACCCCTGATCCAACAACAAAACTTTTAGGAATAACAACTGATAATAACCTCTCCTTTGATCAGCATATCAACAACACCATTAAAATAGTCAATAGAAAAATAGGAAGCCTATATAGAATTAAACCTTTCCGAACCTCTTCATCCAGAGCCAAGATTGCCCTCTCCCATCTTCTGTCAACTCTTCTTTACGCCTCACCAATTTTTACTAACCTAAGGAAAGCCAACCTTAACAAACTGGCTACTTGCTACAACAACATTGCCCGTTTTGCCACTGGCAACCCTTTCAGAACTCATCACTGTACTAACCTGAAACTTCTAGGCTGGCTTGAACTTCAAAACCTTCTGTTAATCCCTCAACTCACTATTGCCCATAAAATTCTATACCAACCCAATAATACCCCTATACTCTCTAAACTTTTAATCCCTTATAACAACCTAAACTCCCTTCGCTCTTCCAGTAAACTTATGGCTACTATTACAAAGACTAATAATTCTTCTGGTGACTCTCTATTCAATAATACTGTAGGAAGGAACTGGAATCTGCTCCCAGTGATATAACACTTACCACATCTCTACCTCTCTTTAAACATAAAATCAAAGATTACTTCCAAAGCCACTGGCTCTGTTCCTGTACAAAACCTGACTAATCTTTTACCTCTTCTGTGCTTTTCTAATACTCTGAGCTTTCCTACTACTTTTTCTTTCTCTCTTTTGTGAGTCTGCGCCAATCTATCTCCCTAGAGTTTTTGTCTGTTTCCTCTTTCCCCTTTGTTAATCTCTCTCTTCCATTCTTTTTACTTTTCCTTCACTTTTCTTAAACTGCTTCCCTTCCTCCTCTCCTACGATAGAGTTTCTCTTTCTCCTTTTGGTACTAAGATTAGTTCTATAAATTATTATAAATCAATTTTTGCTCTCTGCTTTATGCCTTGTTCTTGATGTTATTACAGCTAATACTGTTATCCTTAGAAATGTGATTTTTTTATGTGTATACCTGTAATTGGGTTCTGTTTTTTTTTTATTGTCTCGCCATTTATGATGATTTGTCAATTTGATTGTCTATTTTTGACCTTTTGTTAAAATTTATGTGGAGCTTTTCTCCCCGGGCCTCTACTGAAAATGACAATATATCCAGCTAGACTAGCCCGGTCAATAAATGTAAAATAAATAAATAGTCTGTCAAAGAGCAGATACATTCATATGGCCAGGTTCACCAACTTCTCTCTCTCTGGAATATAAGAAATGTTAACTGTAGTAATGATCCACCCAGACAAAGGAAGGGCATGCAAGTTAATAGGGCTCCCAATAGGGAGCCAAGGCTGAGAACCAAGTAGTGAGGCAGCACACACAAGTTTTGAACTATAAGTCAAGTCGTTTTACATAAAGACACTGTACATGCTATAATGCTAAATCTTGCACACTCTTGTTGTGACGGCACAAGATACCACACTGCCAAATACTAAATGCAGAAATGCATCATACAGCTCTTTGTACCACAAAACTGTTACAGTCTGGATGTTTAACGGTACAAATATTCCAGCTGTAAGGTTTACAAGTAAGATCGGTATGCTGTACTTTTTGGATGCTCTCTTTCCCATGCTGGCTGCAATCTGCCGAATTTCTTTCCATACCTAGGAAATGGTAAACTATGAAGGGTCACCATTTAAGAAAGCCATTACAGGTGGGTTTGCGACTGTTCTTATGCAACCCTATCCCAGTGTACACTTGGCAAAGTGCTGGACAGGGGACGTGCAATGGACTGACTGCAAAGGATGCCCCCTCACCTTCACAAGGGGCATTGCCATCAAGCAGCCCTGCCCTTTCCCCAGAGCATGGGAGGTGGCTTCCAAAGTCTCCACCAGTAAAATCGCACCTACCTGGATTGCTCCCAAAAGTGGACTACCCACCCCACCCTCCAGAAAAAGCCAATGTGTCACACTGCTTCACTTTTCTGGTTCTCTACCAATCTTTTTGAGTGCCTACATTTTTACTCAAACTTTGGTCACCTGGCTCCTGCTTAAAGCTATATCCCTCTGCACCATAGAGACAGGTGACTGTAGGCTATGTTTTAGTGAGCACTCTGGTTGCAGCACAAAAGAATGCATGGAAATCAGCCATTTAACCTGGCAAACTGTCTTTTTGTCAGTTAACCCAAAGAAATCCACTGCAAACAAAGTGGAATACACTGATGACCTAAGAAAATAACATCTGCCATGAAAATAAATACAATCTTAAGTAGAGGCCTGGAGTGTCTAAACGAAGAGAGAATGGGACAGTGTTTTGCTTCAAAAGGAAGCCATTCATATATTTTTATAAATGAAAAACTATATTGACAATTTTAGCTGCAAACATTATACATCACTTATGTATCCAGTCACTGTCAAACATTACATAGCTCATTTCGGATCTTTTTTAAACCTCATTCCTCCTCTGCATATACTGCTGCCACAATTCCCTTTTTTCCCATGTAATTTGCTCCTACTCTTTTCTAACAGTCCCACTTGCAGTTGTTTTACCTCTACGTTCACTACTTCTAGTACAGTTGGTTTAGACTTTTGACTTCCATTTCCTAGAGGATTGCTTTCTTGGCAGCTGTGAAGACTGGTAGAGAAGGGGTGAAGGCTGCCGGCCTAGTCAAACAGAATTTGATACATAATTCTGGCATTTGTAAATATAAATGTAAAATACAGGCTTGTGTCTTAAATGTAAAGAAATGCTGTAAAGAAATGTTTCAACAATGTGGCAACATTGCCATCTGCTGTAAGGAAAAGTCAAGCATTTCTTATTGGTCCTTTGAAAAAAATTACTTTATGTCTATTCCTTTGAAGTTAGAATTTGGAATCGATGAGTCTGGAGTAAGCATCAGCCTAGCTGGCAAGCTAACCTCGCTGTTCAACCAGTGCTTCGTGTCCCTGCCCATGTAGCCGACACACACACACACACACACACACACACACACACAGAAGTATTTATACAACTTCACAGACACTCCTGGGAAAGGCTGACATTCTCCAGCTGTGCCCCTTTACCCAGACTATACGGTAGTAATTACTGTCACCACCAGCTAATAATTATCAGCTACCCAAAAGCCCTTAAAAGGGTGTCCAATTATTACTGTGCAATATTATTATGCAATTCGTAAGTGTGACTAATCAGTCTTAAGGCTTATTAGAGTGGCTTAGTTCAGGATCACTTATAAGCATGCAATGTACTCTAGAGCTTACTTATCTCTACACAAACCAGCCACAGGTAAAAGGTTTTTAAAATATTTAATAATAAATACTTAACACACAAAATAATACTACTACACCACAGTGCTATTGAAGAGTTCAGAGATCACATAGAAACATAAAATAATTCCGTAGCACAGTTCTGACACAACAAAAAAACACGGTCTAATCTTTATAGTCCTAGCTAGTTCGAGAAGAAAACATACTTCTAAAATAACTTACTTAAAGACACAGGCAGAGTGCTGAGGTTAGATATAAAGACAAAAATGCTCAATAACCTCTGGTTCTCACTGTTTAAATCGAAACTGCAGTTCTGATAAAATATTACATCATTTGTTTACACTTTCTTGGTTCCCAGGCCACACAGAAAAGTACAGTTTTGTACCTACCATAAATGTAGATGTCCAATAGGTATGCATCTGCAGTCATAACATATGGGTTGTCCTGCCTCAGGCAGCCCTTCGGTCGGCCGGATTCCAAAGTCTGGGTCTGGCCTCGGCTGATGTCGCACTTTCCCCGATGTCAGAGCTTCTGGGGTATAAAGGCATCAGCCGATGCCATTTTCCTCAGTGTTTCTTGCCCCAGATGCCAGGTGCCCTCTAGGAAGGCTAAATTTGGATAAATGTTGAAAATTCCAAACAGTAGCAAACAATATATATATATGTACATATATACATACAAACAAATACACCATAATAGATTCCCCCAGCTAGCTGAAGAAGGGGTAAGCACCCTAGGAGTACCACAGAGGGGAAGGAGGGTGGGTAATCCTGACTGCAGATGCATACCTATCGGACATCTACATTTATGGTAGGTACAAAACTGTACTATGTCTTTCAAGGATGCATCTGCAGTCATAACATATGGGTAGAATACCATAGCCAAACTGGGGGGAGGAGGTACTAAGATAAGGATGGAGTAGTTAAGATTCCCTGTAAAACTGCAGTTGCAAAACCTGCTCGGGATCTGGAGTATAAAGGTAGATTGTAATGCTTGGCAAATGTATGCACGGAGCTCCAAGTAGCAGCTTCTAAAATGTCCTTGGTAGCCACCCCTCGTAGGAAAGCTGTAGTGGTGGCTGTGGCTCTTGTGGAGTGAGGCCTGATATTTTCAGGAGCTGTCTTTCCATGAAAAGAGTAGCAAAACCGAATGCAATTTCCTATCCATTTTGAAATTGTCTGTTTGGAAATTGCTTTTCCTTGCACTCCCAGTTGCATATGCTACAAAAAGTTGGTCAGTTTTTCTGCTGGTTTTAGTTCTGTCCAGATAGTAGCGTAGTTGTCTGTGTACATCCAAGGTGTGCAAAAGTTTCCCCCCCCCTGTTCTGTGGGTTAGGGAAGAACGTAGGCAAATGGATAGCTTGGTTCAAGGATACCCTGGATACCACCTTTGGCATGAAAGTAGGATTGGTTCTCAGAGACACTCTATCCTGGTGAAAAATAAGGAAAGGCTGCACTGCCATTAATGCCTGTAACTCAGATACTCTTCTTGCTGAAGTGATTGCCAGAAGGAAAGCAGTTTTCCAAGATAAGAACTGTAAGTCTGCTGATGCTGCTGGTTCAAAAGGGGGTAATGTTAATTTTTCCAGCACAAAATTGAGATCCCATGTAGGCAGAGGGGGTCTCCTTGGAGGTTTTACATTTTTGATCCCTCTTAAAAATTGTCTGAGGAGAGGGTGAGAGAAGATAGGTGGATCCATGTTGTACTCTGCTGTGAAATTGCTGAAGCATGAATCTTAATGGAGGAATAGGACAGGCCATTGTGGAACAGTTCTGCTAAATATTCTAGGATGTGTGCTAGGTTTGCCAGTGTGGTATTTGTACCCTTTGATGCGCTCCAAATGAGGAATCTCTTCCATTTAGCTGAGTATGTCTTCCTTGTGGAGGGTCTGCGAGCCTCCAGGATAATGTCCTTGACCCTCTCAGATAAAACAGTTTTGTTTTGTTTTAAGCAATTTTCCAGGCAGTTAGCTGCAGTGTTTTCAAGTTTGGATGCAGGGTCTTGAAGTTGTTCTGCGTTAGAAGAGGCCATAGGGTAGAGGCCATGAGTTCGCCGAGACATGCTTCTCAGTAGCGGTACCAGTGCTGCCTTGGCCAGTCTGGAGCTATTAGTATCACCTTTGGCTGTTCCTCCCTGATCTTCAGTAGAACTTTGTACATCAATGGGAGAGGTGGAAAAGCATACACTGTTAGGGCATTCCAGCTGAAAGAGAGAGAGTCCACCCTCCAGGCTTGTGGGTGGTATACTCTTGAGCAGAATTTCTTCAGTTGGTGGTTGAGATGGGAGGCGAACAGGTCTATCTCTGGCATTCCCCATTTGCTTGTTATGATTTTGAAGATGTCTGGATGCAGCATCCATTCGTGAGCATCCGTGGTAGTTCTGCTTAGGCTGTCTGCTAGTGAATTCTCTTTTCCGGGTACGAATTTGGCCTGCAGCTGGATGTTGAGATTCAGGCCTAGGTTCCACAGATCCATTGCCATCCGGCATAGAGGGTAGGAATGCGTGCCTCCCTGTTTGTTTATGTACCACATGACTGTGGTGTTGTCTGTCCTTATCAGCAGATGTCCTTGCTGGAGGAATGATTTGAATGTCTCGATTGCATGTTTCACTGCCAGCATCTCCTTTAGGTTTATGTGCAAGTTCAGCTGGTCCTGAGACCATAGGCCTTGGATACACTTGTCCTCCATGTGTGCTCCCCATCCTAGGTCTGAGGCGTCCGTGGTGATGGTCTGCCTTGGTTGTGGTTTGTTGAAAGGCAACCCTCTGTTGGACTGGCAGGCCTTAGCCCACCACAGGAATTCCTTTTTCAGGCATGGAATGATTGGTATCATGGTTTCTAGACTGTGCCTGTGTTGAGACCATACATTCCTTAGGTACCATTGTAATTTTCTCATATGTAGCCTGGCATGCGGGATCAAGATTATGCAGGATGCCATGTAACCCAGGCCCTGCACGACTTTCCTTGCAGTGAGCTGAGTTTGTCTTGTCAAAGCCATGAAGTAGACTGGTAGTTGCTTTTTTTTTCTGCTGTGAGGAAAGCCATCTGAGTCATTGTGTCCAGATCCGCACCCAAAAATGTTATCCTTTGGGATGGCACTAGTCTTGACTTCTGGATGTTGACTGTGTATCCCAAGGCCTGTAACAGGTGCATGACATGGGCCAAATCCTTTATTAGTTTTGTCTTGTTGTCCGCTTGTATTAGGCAGTCGCCCAGGTATGGATAGATTTGAATTCCCTGAAGCCTGCAATGTGCAATTACTGATGCCAGGCATTTCGTGAATACTCTGGGCACAGTAGATAAGCCAAAGGGCAATGCTGAGAATTGATAATGCTCTGATCCTGCAAGAAATCTGAGGTGTCTTCTGCAATCTGGTCGTATAGGGACGTGCAGGTATGTCTCCTTGAGATCTAGAGTCACCAGCCAAGACTCCTTGCCCAGCGTGGGAAGAAGTTGCTGTAGGGTCAGCATCTTGAATTTTGGCACAATGAGATATGTGTTTAGTGCGGACAAGTCGAGAATAGGCCTCCATTGGTTTTCTTTTCTTGGTACAAGGAATAGTCTTGAATAAAATCCTTGGCCTTGTTCCATAGATGGTACCCTTTCTATAGCTTTCATCTGAAGTAAATTGTGGATTTGTCTTAAAGCCTCTGGCTTCTGGTTTGGTGGAAGGTTTGGCATTCCGCTCCTTCTTGGAAAAGTGTGGAAGTGAAACCTGTATCCTTTGTCTATGGTTTGCAATGTCCATTTGTCTTTTGTAATGCAATACCAGTTTTTCGAGAATAAAGACAGCTTTCCGCCCAAGGGTGCTTCTAGTTGTTCCCTGGTAGACGGAATCAGAGTAAAGTCATTGTGTCTGTCCTGTGGAATTGGTTGTAGTTGTAGCTGTGGCACTACTACTCTGGTTGGCAGGCTGCCACTGACGACCCCTGTAGGCACCCTTTGATTGACCTCTGCCTCTTGGGCGTCTATTCCTGCCCCTCTGTGCTCTGGAGGTGTCTGGAAAGGACCAATTCTTTGAAGGCCAGTTTCTGCTGAACCTCGGAGGTTGAACATGCAGAAAATCCTTTACTGTTTGCACAGATTTTGCTTTTTCTTCCACTTTCTTTAGAATCTCCTGTGCAGGGGAGCCAAATAAACTTTGTTTCTCCATTGGAGCATCTAGGAGTTTAGCCTTGACATGGTCTAGCAAGGGTTGCTCTTTTAGCCAGGCATGTCTTCGAATTACTGCCCCAGTCATAGCTGATCTAAATGAAGCTTCCAGTGCATCGTAGCCACATTTTAAGAAATGATTACTGACCTGTTGAGAGTTGTGTACCAAATCCTGAAGGGACTTTCGGTCTAAAGGTTCAGTAGAAGAAAGCTTTTTTATTTAGCTGATCTAACAAATATTCCTGGTACTGTATCATGTGGAATTGACAGTTTAATGCCCTGGCAGAAAGAGTAGCAGATGTATAAACCTTTTTTCCCCATCTCTCTAATGCTCTTGACTCTCTTTCAGAGGGTAGGGTTTTTTTGGCAGTGGCAGCTGCAACGCCTTTTGGGCCCTGAGATATAGTTTCTGGGTCTGCAGCATGGGCTTTATACAAATGGAAGTGAGAATCCGGGACCCTGTAATATCTGTCAGATTTTGCAGGGGCCGGGGGAAGAGAGTCAGGGGTGGAACTGACATCATTATATGCATCATCAACTACATTTAGCACAGGTGGTATGGCTAGAGGCCTATGCTGTGGTAAGTGTAAAAAGGTTCTTAATCTTTTTCTAGAGTCAGAGAAATCCTGACCCTGCCACTGAAAGTGTTCCCTCATTGAATGCAAAGTTTCCCCAAAAGAAAATTCTTCAGGAGGGGAGGCAGAAGGAATAGAGTCTTCTGCATCTGAATCCTCATAAGGAGAATATGGCCCTTCCTGATGGTCTGATAAATCAGATCCGTCTGAGGAGAGAGGTTCAGGGGGTTCAGTCCTAGGCCTTTTGTCAGGAGGAGGGTGGGAGGCCATGTCTGGGTGAGGTTGGGAACCCCTAATCATGGATATAAGGTCCTCAGCAAGGCTGAGAATCTGAGAACTTGAGGGAGGTCTCTGAGAAGTAGCTTTTGCAGGTAAGGCTTTTGAAATTTTAGCTGCTTTAGCTCTGGAGAAGGCCTTAATAGACATAGAAGCAGGGGGCCTAGCTGCCCCACGTGCAGGAGTAGAAATGTCCAATGGAATGGTGTTGGACAATTCTTGTGCACTTGCTTCTTCGGTAGGGATTTCTGTAGCCGACGCAGCCAGGGCCTCTCTGGCCTCGGTTGTCGGAGGTATGATTTCGGCAGAAGTAAGAACCGGGGACTCTGTTTCAGCCGAAACCGAGACACTCGCGGTAGGCCTAACCATGGTTTCAGCCGAAACCGCGGGATGCGAGTGTCGGTCCTTTTCCTTGCATTTTTTGGCTAAATGTGTAGTCGGAGTCTCCGACGGCATTTTATATGCAAAAGCAGATCCAAAAAACTCTTCTGCAAACTCCAACCGACGTCTAAGAGTCCGTCGGTTGAAGGAGGCACAGGCTAAACAAGCTGATACGTCGTGGTCTGGGCCTAAGCAAGGAAGGCAGTAAGAATGGAAATCCTTATGAGGTATTTGTTTCCCACAAGTTAAACAATTATTTACTTTGTCTGACATCGGCTGAGGCAAGAAAGAGTCCCCAACGGGGTACTTAGCTTTTTTAGAAGTCTTCGGTAGCTGAAATCTCTGGATCTGACCGACCGGCACTTGCGAACAGCTTCTGCTTCGGGCACCGCGCGGCAAGAAAGGCTGAGGAAAGTGGCGTCGGCTGATGCCTTTATACCCCAGAAGCTCTGACGTCGGGGAAAGTGCGACATCAGCCGAGGCCAGACCTAGACTTTGGAATCCGGCCGACCGAAGGGCTGCCTGAGGCAGGACAACCCATATGTTATGACTGCAGATGCATCCTTGAAGGACATCTGCATTTACATTCTTTTACACTTAGAACAATAAAGGACATTCCACGTGTAAATTTTGGTAATTAACTTTAGCCTTAAAACAATAGGAAGGATGCTTACTCCAGACTGATAGACTCCAAATTCCAACTTCAAAGGAATAGACAAAGTAATTTTAATTTCAAAGGACCAATAAGAAATGCTTGACTTAAGTTTTCCTTACAGCAGATGGCAATGTTGCCACGTTGTTGAAACAGCATTTCTTTACATTTAAGACACAAGCCTGTATTTTACATTTATATTTACAAATGCCAGAATTATGTATCAAATTCTATTTGACTGGGCTGGCAGCCTTCACCCCTTCTCTACCAGTCTTCACAGCAGCCACCATAATTAGACTCACCAAGGCCTTACTATGTCAAGGCAATTTTGATTCTGTATACACCCATCCATCCTCAACCCCTTTTTTCCCCCATTTTAATTTCCTTAGTTATATCAATTTGCTCACCCAGTATTTCTGATACAGTAACCCACAGGAAATCAACGTTGGCCAATTCATTACACTCCCAGAAAATATGTTCCCAATCACACCCCCAACATTTGCTATCTACCGAAGGAAAAATTCTTTGGCGTCTACTTGGGAGTATAAAAATACCTATGTAAACACTTCTAGGCAAATATCCTAAATCTTACAGATTCTGTTGCATATTTGGCAGACAAACATACATCTCCCATTGTTTCTTTGTGAATTGTTTATCTAATCCCTCTTCCCAATCCTTTCTCCAATTTACAGTTATTGTGCAATATTTTATATGCTCTAATTATTCTGTAACAGTGGCTTCTGTTCTAGAGTCTACTAAAAATGCTACCAGTGCTGGTCCTTTGCTTAGGATCCCCCTATTTCTTTCTCTCTGATTATAATCCGATATCAGTCCTTGATTGGAAAGGCAATCTAGCCTGCAGTCCAAATAAAGTCTTGGCCTCTTTCCATTTTGTTTCCCTCTCTATTTGCTCCCAATACCTTGGTTCTTTTGCCAGTTTTCTCCAATAAACTCCAACCCCCTCTTGCCTATTGTCTGTAACCATAATTTCAGTCATCTCTATCAGCAGACTCTCCTTTCTCCAATTCCCATGTTGGCTTAGTTCTTCGAATGCTTTCTGCTACTTTGTGAATATAATATTCTAGACATTATTCTCCTTACGGATCTGCATCCAAAGTCCCAGTCTCTCACTTCTTGAGCTCCCCCTCCCCTTTTCACCATCATCCCTTTCCACTATGAACTACAGGTTGCTGCTTGTGCTATGTACAGGAGCCTTACCAGTGTAGCTTTGAAATACCCCTTCAAATCAGGTAATCCCAAACCACCTTGATCTATTGGAAGGATCATCTTATCCCATTTGACTCTTGCCTTCTTCCCCTGCCGCATAAAATCCTTCAACTCTTTACTGCTATCCACAAATTTTCCTCTGGTTGATAAAAATATGCCTGACCTGGGTAAAAAAAAATAATGGGACTAAACAACTTAACTGCTTGTATCTTGCTATCCATAAAACAGGGCTGCAGATTTCACAGATTTTGTATTATCTTTTGTTTAGTCTCTTCCCACATATCCTTATCTACCACAACAGAATTTGTTTTAGTCCATACTCCCAAGTACTTTGTTTTATCACATTCCCGTAAATATGAAAAATTGCTGAAGCAATGTCTGTGTGGGTGCAAACTTCCAGTTTATGCCTTTGTTTTAGCTTCATTAATTTTGTATCCCAAAAAGCTGTGGAACTGTCTCAAAATGTTCCACAACACTGAAATGTCCTTTTGTGGTTTTATCAGGTATAAAATACCTGCAAAAAAAGCCAGCTTTTCTTGACTACTATACCAACCATTTCCTTGAATTTCTGAGTCTTTCATTTTCTTTGCCAATAATTCTAAATATAATGCAAATGACAAAAGGGGACAGGACAGGCCTGTTGGGTTCCTCTGCTCAAACAGAAATCAGAGAGGAACCCACCGACTTTAATTTTTGCCTCCGATCCCTCATATATCCTCCTAATTAATCTTATATGCAAATGCTTCCATTGCCCTGCTCATAACTCCCAGCTTACTCTGTCAGATGCTTTCTCTGCATCAAAAAAGGTAACACTGAAATTAGATGAAAGCTTGCTGAATGCCCATCATGCACTGATGAATGCTATCCTACTCAACACATGGCAGTGAATTCTCTTAGTCAAAACCATGCCTCTATCATTTTTAAACCAAAATGCTAAACATTCTATATTTATTCCTTACTGAAAAACTGAATCATTTGCTTTTAAAATGCTTACAACCTGGTTTCTTAGATGTGAACTAAACATACAGCAATACTTCGGTTCTTAATGCAACATACTTGTTCTGGAGTTCTGAAGTAGCATCCATGTCTTTGAAATCTCCTGCAACATGTACTATTCCATAACACGTTATTAAAAAAGCGAAGAGTGTCTGAAGAACTATCTGTAAACAAACAAAATTCAAAATTAACCATGGATACTCTGCCTACTCTTCATAAAAAGGATTCTTAATTTTTAAAAACAGTTTAATTTTTAAAAATAAACTTTAAATGCACAGCTTAATAGTGACGCTTAAGCACATGGAGCAATAATGCATAAACTATTCGAAAGAAAAAACGCTGTTTAAAAAGTGAAACTCAGTTGAGGACATCATTACTCCGGCCTAGAGGATTTTGATGTCTTATACAAGGCTTCAGGCAAAGCAGATTTACACAACTGCATGCTAGCAATATTAAAAAGCAAGAAAACAGATACTTCACAACACATTAAAGATTATACAACTTGAAGGCAAGTAGGAACAGCCCTCTGCATACATTTTTTTAGAACTGCATTGAAAAAAAATGTTATCAAATGGAGCTCCTTTGTTTCAGGATGCCAAACACTAGAGAGAAAAAAATTCCCGTTTATTTCTGCTACCGAGCTTGAAGTTCAGCTGCAATCCCCCACACATGGCTTTAAATGAACTACAAGGAGAAACACACACACGCAACCCTACCTTGCAACATTTGCAAGTTAGCAAAAGTTATGTATTTACCTTAACAGAGCTCCTTTGCTTCAGGATGCAGAAATTCCTTAAGATTCCAGGAGCAGACTAAGTATTTCTTACACTTATTGAATTGCACCTCTGTAACACTTATAATTCTGCTATACAGTTAATCTACTACATTTTACACGGTTATAAATCTTTTTTACTGTTTCACTGCGTTTATGTAGTGTTTTAACTGTATTTATCATTGCTAGATATGGTTTCATTACTCTTAATTGCATATTTACTGAATTACTTAACTGGAAACTGCTTTTTCATACTGAGAGTTGTATTTTCTGTTTGTGAGTGCTCTGTCTGTGCCTTTCTGTGCATTTTTTTGCAGTTTCTGTGATCTAGTCAGGTATCATATAACCTATTTGTTTGCAGTTAAAAAGAATTCTCGAGTCTCCTTGCTACTTTGTTTAAAGCTTTCATTTAGTGGCTACAGCTAGTAGCTGTAATAGTTTCCCACTCACCCTTCCTATTGACTTGTTCTTATACTTGGTGGCTTTGCAGTTGCCCACCCATACTGTATATTTGATCTGGGACATACCTCCCAGTCTAGTGTCATGAGTTCATTCTACCTAAGAGAGAGAACATTTGAGAAGGTCAACCCACTTAGAATCTTAACTTTGAATCATCTTCTGTTCCAGCTTTCTCCTTTTCCACTTTACTAAAAAGAAAAAAAAAATTCTAAGCTCGTTTCCCCCCTTTCCTGTAACTATTCTAGTCCAGACACAGATGTGCTGTATCCAGGACTGTTTGTAAGCTCCTGAGCCCCCAAGCCTTTCTGTGTTGGAGGGAAGCCTTCTAGCTCATCAGTGGAGTGGTAAGCACTAGGCAGCCTATCTACCACATAAGGAGTGGTTTCTGCCCCAGAAATTGTATTTATTGGCCGTCGGGGCAGTTATTCCATCTCTCTCAACGTCCTGATTTAAAAGCCCGCATTTGCACTTGTTTCCTCCCTTTCCTGCAACTAATCTCGTCCAGATACAGATTTGCTGTACCCAGGACTGCTTGTAAGCTTCTGAGCCCCCCCCCCCAACCCTTTCTGTGTTGGAGGGAAGCTTTCTAGCTTATCAGTGGGAGTGGTAAGCACTAGGCAGCCTATCTACCACAAGAGTGGTGGTTCCTGGCCCAGAAATTGTAGTTTATTGGCTGTTTGGACAGTTTTTTCATCTCTCTCAACTTTCTGGTTTAAAAGCCTGCATTTGGGCTTGTTTCCCGCCTTTCCTGTAAATAGTCTAGTCCAGATACAGACTTGGTGTATCCAGGACTGTTTTTAAGCTTCTGAGGGGTGCCAGAGTCTGCTCTTCAATTTTCCCTTAGATCTACTAGTTCTCTCCTCTCCTGCACTTATACTAGCTTATCAGTCTAGCACTTTACCAGACTTCTTGCAGCAATTATTGTAGCACACAAAAGTGCTACCAGCACTAAACATTCTACAAGAAAACAGATCCAGTACTTATCAATGACCACCCTTCCAGGAATGTCTAAAGGTCAGTTCCCTGTGCTTTCTCCTACTAACCTGGTGAACTTGGGCATCCTGAGGCAACATGTAGCAAAGTACAGTTGTGTACACTTACATAAATGTAGATGTTAGAGTGTATTCACTGTTGCAGTCATTACACTTGGGTCATCTGCCTGCAGGTAGCCCTCAGCCGGCCTGAATATCAAAGTCTTGGATTCCTACGTTGGATGCTGTCTCTTCTTCTATGATGTCAGGTCGTCAGGGGTATAAAACATGCAGCTGACACCATTACATCAGTTTTTCTTGCCCAGATGTTAGGTGCCCCCATAATGGAAAGCAATTATATGTTAGGATACACCTCCAACAAAAGCAAATACACCAGAAAGCTACACTAAATAAGAAGAAAAGTACTGCCAAGAGAAGTCAGGGGAATGGAGGGGGCTGGTGGGAGGGTAACCAGGACTGCAACAGTGAATACACTCTAACATCTACATTTATGGTAAGTGTACACAACTGTACTATGTTCTTAATATTTCACTGTTGCAGTCATTACATTTGAGTTGATTCCCAAAGCTAAGGAAGGGAGGAGGAAGTTAGAGAGCATTCGGACCAGCTATTAAGCCCTGAAAAACTGCAGTGGCAAAACCAGCTCTGGATTTAGAAAAAATAGGCATGTGATAATGCTTGGTGAAGATAGGTACAGAGCTCTAGGTAGCAGCTTCTAGGTTGTCCCTGGTAGGGACACCTCTGAGAAAGGCTGTAGAGGTAGATGCAGCCCTGGTGGAATGTGATCTTATCCCCTGTGGGGTAGGTTTTCCATGGTGCTTATAGTAGAAATGAATGCAATGGGCTAGCCACTTAGAAATGGTTGGCTTTGAAATAGCCTTCCCCTCTGCCCCTGCAGCAAAGCCAACTAGCAGCTGTTCAGATTTTCTAACAGGCTTAGTCCTGTCCAAATAAAGTCTAAGTTGCCTGTGCATGTCCAAAGAGTGCAGTATTCGTTCTCCTTTGTTTTGTGGATTTGGGAAAGAAGTAGGCAAATGAATGGACTGATAAGGACCACACTACACACCACCTTGCGCATAAAGGAAGGATTGGTCCTGAGGGACACCCTGTCTGCATGGAAGGGGAGTGGCTCCACTGCCATGAGGGCCTGTAATTCAGACACTCTTCTTGCTAAAGTGATGGCCAGAAGGAAGGCTGTTTTCCAAGAAAGGAATTTCAACTCTGCAGTTGCAGCTGGCTCAAAAGGAGGTAGAGTGAGCTTTTCCAATACAAAGTTAAGGTCTCAGGTTGGAGTATGGGCTCTCCTGGGTGGTCTTAAATTTTTGGCCCCTCTGAAGAATTGCTTTAGCAGGGGGTGAGAGAAGAGGGGTGGGTTCAGTATTATAATGATCTGAAATGGCAGAGGCATGAATTTTAACTGACTAGAAGGAAAGGCCCTTGTGGGGCATCTCTTGTTACGTACTGAAGAATATGCAGTAAGCTGGGCACCATTGTGCCCATACCCTGAGCCTGGCTCCAGGAACAGTATCTTTTCCACTTTTCAGCCAAGGATTTTCTAGTACTAGGCCTCCTTGCCTCCAGAATGACATCTAGCACCTGCTTACTGAGGGATGTTACTGGAGAGCTCAAGGAATTAGCCAGGCTGCAAGGTTCAGGGTTTGAAGTTGAGGGTGCAGAATCTGGCCCTTCTGCTGGGTCAGCAGGGAAGGGGTCTGAGGCAGGTGCCATGGTTCCAGCAGTGACATACTGCGCAAGAGGGGGTACCAGTGTTGGCATGGCCAGTCTGGTGCAATCAGTACTGTCCTTGGTTTGTCCTGTTTGATTTTTAGCAGAACTTTCGAGAGCAGAGGCAGAGGGGGAAAGGCATAAACTGAGAGACTTTCCCAGGTGAAGAACAGGACATCCACTTTCTAAGCTTGACTGTGGAAGTCCTTGTGCAGAATTTGTCCAATTGGTAGTTCTAAGGGGAGGCAAACAGGTCCATCTTTGGATCCCCCCATTTCTTTCTCAAAAGGTTAAATATCTTTGGTTCCAGTTTCCACTTGTTTGGGTCCATTAGATTTCTGATTAGGTCATCTGCTAGTGAATTTAGCTTGCCTGGCAGGAACTGAGCTTGTAGGTGCACTTGGTAGCTCAAGGTTGTGTTCCACACAGCCATGGCTAGTCTGCAGAGAGGGTACGAGTGGATTCCCCCCTTCTTGTTTATGTACCACATGACAGTGGTGTTGTCTGTCTTTACCAATAATTGTCCTGGAAGAATGTGGTCCTTGAAGGCTGTCAGGGAATTCTGTACAGCCAACATTTCTTTTTGATTGATATGTAGGTGCATCCGACTCAGGTTCCATTTGCCTTGAATGCACTGCCCTGCCAAGTGAGCCCCCCATGCATAGTCTGATGCACCTGTTAGGGTTTGGGAGGCAGGGGGTAGAGGGAATGGGAGCCCCTTGTTGTGGTAGCAGGCCTCTGCCCACCAAAGGAACTCTGTCTTTATGCAAGGAATGACAGGAATTATGGATTCCAGGTCCTGAGAATGTTGACACCATAGGCTTTTTAGATACCATTGTAGTTTCCTCATATGCAGTCTTGCATATGGAATTGGTAGAATGCAAGAGGCCATGAACCCCAGAGCTTGCAGGATTTTCCTTACAGATACCCGGGTCTTTGTGGCCAGTAGTTTGAAGTAGGCTGTCAAATAAACGTGTTTCTCTGACGTAAGGTAAAACCACCTGGGGAAGTTGTGTTCAAGCTTGCTCACAGGAATACAATTTGTTGGCAGGGTACTAGATGAGACTTCTTTTTGTTTATGGTGCACCCCAGTGAGGTTAGAAGTTTCTTTACAAATGCCAGATGTTTTAGTAGCATGTCCTGGCTTTTTGCCTGAATTAGACAATCGTCCAGGTATGGGTATATCTGAATATTTCTTTGCCTGCAAAATGCAATGTCTGGAGCTAGACACTTTGTGAATACCCTGGGCGCAGTAGATAAGTCAAAGGGAAGTGCAGAGAACTGACAGTGCATGGAGCCTGCTCTGAAGCGTAGGCATTTCCTGCAAGATTCCCTTATTGGAATGTGCAGGTAAGCTTCCATCAAGTCTAAGGTTGCCAACCAGGCATCTTTGCCTACCACAGGAAGCAGCTGTAGAAGTGTTAGCATTTTGAATTTTGAGATTTCCAAAAAGATGTTTAGAACAGAGAGGTCCAAAACAGGATGCCAGGAGCTGTCTTTTCTGGGTACCAGGAAAATTCTTGAGTAAAAACCTTGTCCCCTTTCTTCTGCTGGGACAGGCTGAATAGCTCTGATACTTAGAAGAGAGAAAACTTGCTGCTGAGCCTCTGCCCACTGATTTGGGGGTAGGTCAGGCCAACCACATTTGGGGTTGGTAAGGTGTGGAAGTGGAATCTGTATCCTTGGAAAACTATACTTAAAACCCATTTGTCCTGGGTAATGAGTTCCCAGTTTTTTACATGTAGGGTGATCTCCCCCACCCCCCAAGGGAGCAGGCAGTTGAGCAGGGCTTAGAAAGTTTAAGGTTAAGTCATTGTGACATTTTCCCATACAGAGTGTCTTACTACTTCCAGCTTTGGAAGTGGGAGCCCCCCACTGCTTAGGCCTGTGGGTACCTTGAGACTGCAGCCTAGGTGGTCTGCTGTTCCTGGGTTTAGACTGAGAAGGCCTGGAAGAGACAGGAAAGGACCAATTCTTAGAAGGCCAATGCCTGCTAAATCTAGGAGGCTGTACTTGTAGGAAATCTTTAACAGTTTGCATAGAGTTAGCATTTTAATCCATCTTTTTAAGGACTTCTGCTTAACTGCCAAACAGGTGGTCTTGGTTTAGGGGAGCATCCAGTAATTTAGCTTTAACATGATCTGGCAAATTCTGCTCCTTAAGCCAAGCATGCCTTCTAAGTACAGACCCAGTGACAGCAGCCCTGCAAGATGCTTCTAGAGAGTCAAAACCACATTGCAATGTATGTTTACCAACTTGTTCAGCAGAATGCATTAAATCCTGTAATTCTTTACTTTCAGCACAGTCAGGAATCAACATCATTTTTTGTTTAAGTAGTCCCACAATATGCCCACAATATGCTGCTGACATGAAACTGGCAGTTTAAGGCCCTAATGGCCAAGTGTATACCTTCTTACCCCATCTGTCCAAGGCCCTGGAATCTCTATCAGAGAGGGTAGGGTTTTTGGCCATAGTAGCCTTAATGCCTTTAGGTCCTTGGGAAATGGTCTCTGGGTCCGCAGTAGGATTATTGAAGAGGAACTTGTGAGAGTCAGGTACTCTGTAATACCAGTCAGGCTTCCTGGTAACTGGAGGTAAAGTGTCTGGGGCCAAGCTAGATTCCAAGAAAACATCATCTACAATGTCCAGGAGGGATAGCTAAAGGCCTGTGTTGAGGGAGGAGTAAGAATTCCCTAAGCCTCTTTTTGGAGTCAGAGTAAAGTACAGTTTTGTACCTACCATAAATGTAGATGTTCGAAGATCCACATTGCTGCAGTCCTTACACTTGGGTAGTCCGCTGTCCTCGGTCGGCCCGAATATCAAAGTATAAGGCTGACGTCGGTCAAGGCGCATTTGACTGACATCAGGACGTCAGGGTACAAATGCGCATGACCGACGTCATATCCTCAGTCTTTTCTTGCCCCAGATGTCAGAAGACCCTAAAAATAAAGGTCAAAACCAAAAGACAGCAAACAAACAACCAACCACCCTTGCACTAATTATATGTACAATATATACAATATACACAATATTTACAACCCAACCCACACAACCACCTCTAACTACAGAGGGAAGGAGGGAGTAATTGGACTGCAGCAATGTGGATCTTGAACATCTACATTTATGGTAGGTACAAAACTGTACTATGTTCTTCATCTCACATTGCTGCAGTCCTTACACTTGGGTAGAATCCCAAAGCAGAGGTAAGGGAGGATGGCCAAACTATAAGGAAGCAGGAGCTGCCAAAATGCCCTGCAAAACAGGAGTGGCAAAACCAGCCCTGGATTTAGAGTAAAGTGGTAGGTGATAATGCCTAGAGAAAGTATGCACTGAACTCCAAGTAGCTGCCTCCAAAATATCCTTGGTTGCCACCCCCCTCAAAAAAGCTGTCGAAGTGGCAGTAGCCCTAGTGGAATGAGGCCTAATCCCAGCTGGAATCTCCTTGCCATGATGGGAATAACAGAAAGCAATGCAAAACCCAATCCACTTAGAAATAGTTTGTTTTGACACAGGCTTGCCCTGAGAACTCAAAGCAAAAGAAACAAATAACTGCTGAGACTGCCTGAACCCTTTAGTTCTGTCCAAATAATATCGCAACTGCCTGTGTACATCTAAAGTGTGCAAAATCTTTTCCCCTTTATTTTGGGGATTTGCATAAAAAGTAGGCAAATGAATAGTTTGGTTTAAAGCCACACTAGAAACCACTTTAGGCATAAAGGAAGGATTAGTACGAAAGATACCCTATCCTTATGGAAAATTAAGAAAGGCTCAACCGCCATAAGGGCCTGCAATTCAGAAACCCTTCTTGCAGAGGTAATGGCCAACAAAAGGCAGTCTTCCATGATAAATATTTCAACTCAGTAGTAGCTGCAGGCTCAAAAGGTTGTAGAGTGAGTTTCTCCAACACAAAATTGAGATCCCAAGCAGGAGTAGGAGCTCTACGTGGGTCTTATATTCTTTCCCTCTAAGAAATTGCTTGAACAAAGGATGAGAAAACAATGGTGGGTCACAGTCATAGTGAGCTGAAATTGCTGCAGCATGAACCTTAATAGAAGAGAAGGACAAACCTTTGTCCAGTAACTCAGTAAGATATTGAAGAGCCACACTTAAATTAGGCTCAGAAACATCAAAATCCTTTGCTGCACTCCAAAATAAAAATCTCTTCCATTTATCTGTACACTTTCCTTGTACTAGGCCTTCTAGCTTCCAAAATCACATTCAAAACTTGTTGTGGAAGTTGAGACCCTCTATGGTTTAAAACAGAATATGCCAGGCTGTTAGGTGAAGAGAGTGAAGTTTGACATTGAGCAAATGACTGTCCTCCTGGGACAACAGGTGTGGAATCGAAGGCAAAGGCCATGGAGGCCTGCGCACCACACTTCTCAGTAATGGGTACCAGTGCTGTCGAGGCCAATCTGGAGCTATTAAAATCATCCTTGGCTTGTCCTGTCTGACCTTTAGAAGTACCTTTGGGAGGAGAGGCAGAGGTGGAAAGGCATACACATGAAGATTGCTCCAATTGAAGGAAAGAGCATCCACTCACCTAGCTGTGGGATGAAACCTTTCGTGCAAAACTTTGGCAGCTGATGGTTTAGTGGAGAAGCGAACAGATCTATGTCTGGAGTTCCCCATGACACTGTCAATTTCTGAAATACATGAGGATCCAATTTCCACTCGTGGGGATCCATAATTCGCCTGCTCAACACATCTGCTAAGGAGTTCTGTGCTCGGCAGAAACCTTGCCTGAAGATTGAGCTGTAAACTGAGAGCAGTCTCCCACAAAATCATTGCTTGCCTGCACAGAGCATAAGAATGTGTTCCCCCTTGCTTGTTGATGTACCACATGACAGTTGTGTTGTCTGTTAGAATCAACACCTGCCCTGGAAGAAGTAAATCCTTGAAAGCTATTAATGCAAACTGGACTGCTAACATCTCCTTCAAGTTGATATGTAGATGTTGTAGTCTGGCAGGCCACTTGTCCTGTATCCACTTTCCATTTAGATGGGCTGCCCAAGCTTTGTCTGAGGCATCTGTCGTTAAAATCTGACTCGCCTCTGGCCGGGTCACAGAGAGTCCCTTGTTTAGGTGACATTCCTGAGCCCACCACAAAAATTCCTTTTGAATGCAAGGTATTATTTGAATGACAGTGTCCAGATCCTGGCAGTGCTGTGTCCATACATTTTTGAGATACCATTGCAGCTTCCTCATATGCAGTTTGGCATTGGGAAGCACCAGAATACAAGATGCCATGAACCCTAAGGCTTGAAGGACTGTCCTTGCAGTCAGCCCGGACTGATGAGATAGTTGATGGAAGTAAAGGGAAAGATTCTTTTGTTTGTCCGGGGTCAAAAAGGCCATCTGGGATGCTGTATTCAGTCTCACACCCAGAAAGCACATGTCCTGAGAGGATACTAGACTGGACTTTATTTCGTTCACAGAATACCCCAGGCATCTTAGCACTGCTATCACATATTCCAAATGATGAAGAAGCTCGTCCCTTCCTTGAGCCAGAATCAGGCAATCGTCCAAATAAGGATAGATCTGTATTCCTTTTAGCCTGAAGAAAGCTATCACTGGAGCCAGAACTTTCGTGAACACTCTGGGCGCAGTAGATAAGCCAAAGGGCAATGCAGAGAACTGATAGTGAGAAGTCCCAGCTCGAAAACGCAGATACTTCCTGCAACTTAGTCTGATAGGAACATGAAGGTAAGCCTCCTTGAGATCCAAAGTTACCATCCAATGATCTTTGCCCAGCAGAGGTAAAAGCTGTTGTAATGTCAACATTTTGAACTTGGGAATGTCCAGATAAGTGTTGAGGATAGATAAATCCAAAATTGGTCTCCACGTGTTCCCCTTCTTTGGTACTAGGAACAGGCGAGAATAAAATCCTAGGCCCACTTCTGGCATAGGGACCGGCTGTATGGCCCCTATTTGGAGTAACAGAGAAATTTGCTTGTGAGCCTCTATTCTTTGCTGAGGAGGAACGTCTGGCATGCCTTTGAAAGGAGGCAAGGTATGGAAATAAAACCTGTAACCGTGGTGTATAATATCCAATACCCATCTGTCTTGGGTAATTAAACTCCAATTTTCTTTGAAAAGTGCCAACCTTCCTCCCAAAGGTGCTGCCAGGCAGAAGGCTCTGGCAGCTGAAAAGGTAGGTCATTGGGTCTGTTTACGAAAGGACTGACCCCTGCCCTCACCCGAAGACTGTGCAGGAGAACTCCCTGTTCTAGGCCTGAAAGAGCCCTGAGCTCTGCCCCTGCCACGTCTAGATCTACCCCTAGACTGGGAATCATAAGAAGGATACGTCCACCCCTTAGTAGGCCAATTTCTACTAAACTTTGGAGGCTGAACCTGCAAAAATCTTTAACAGTCTGCATAGACTTAGCCTTGTCTTCCATTTTCTTTAAAACTGCCTCAACAGGAGAACCAAACAACACATCAGATTGTAAAGGAGCATCTAAAATCCTTGTTTTAACATGGTCAGATAAATTTTGATCCTTCAGCCAGGCGTGCCTGCGAAGAACTGACCCAGTGGCAGCCACCCTAGACGAGGCCTGTACAGCATCAAAACCACATTGCAAAGAATGCTTACCCACCTGTTCAGAAACATGTACTAAATCTTGTAACTCTTTACAATCAATACCTTCCGCCAGAGCATCAACCTTAGACTTCAATTGTGAAAGGAGATAGTTTTGATATTTCAACATGTGAAACTGGCAATTCAAAGCCCTCATAGCTAGAGTGGAAGAAGTATAAACTTTCTTTCCCCATCTATCCAAGGCCCTGGCCTCTTTATCTGCAGGAACCGGATTCTTGACAACAGAAGCCTTAACACCTTTAGGCCCCTGGCTAACAGTTTCTGGGTCTGCCCTAGGACTCTTAAAAGATACTTATGAGCTTCACGCACCCTGTAATACCTATCCGGTTTAACAGGAGCAGGAGGCAGAGAATCAGGATTAAGAGAAGCCTCTGTAAAACATCTTCCACTACATCCAAAACAGGAGGTATAGCCAAAGGCCTATGCTGGGGTAAAACAAAATTCCCTAAGCCTTTTCCTGGAATCAGAGAAGTCCTGACCTTCCCACTTAAAATGCTCCCTCATGGAATGAAGAGTTTCTGAAAAGAAAAATCCTCAGGAGGAGAAGCAGGAGTAGTAGAATCATCCACATCAGAATCAGAATAAGGAGAGTACTCCTGCAAGTCTTCAGCCAAGACTCTGAAACATCAAGCCTGCTCAAAACTCCCTAGCTCGGCTCCACCCTAGGTCTCTTATCAGGAGGGGGCAAAGAACCCCTAATCAAAGTAATCAAATCTTCTGCCATTTTAAGCATATGCTTCTTGGGCACAGTTCCTGAAGAACTAGGGGTGACACCAACAGAAGCTAAACCTGGCCTGCCTCTGGGAGAAGCCTTGGAAACAGAAGGAGAGGGCCTAACCACCCTAGGCAGGGAGGGGAGTATAGTAACCTGAGAAGCCCCATCACCCTGACCTGCCTCCTGAGAGGCCACATCCTGCAATAACAAAGTCTCTCCCTGGGATCCCAAAGAAACCTCCGGTGGAAGCACCGGCTCCACTGACACCTCTAAAGAACCGGCGTCCGATACGGACGGTTCTTCTAGCCTAGGCTTAACTGCTTTGTCCTTGCGCTTCTTGAAGCGGGCCGGAGCATCCGGCGGCATTTATAATTGCACCGCTTCCCGAAGACTAACCTGGCACAATCTAATCTCCTCTTTATAGTGCGCTTATTGAATCTAGCACAAGAGCGACACCCAACAACGTCGTGCTCAGGCCCTAAACAAGGAATACACAAAGTATGATAGTCTCTATGCGGTATCTGTTTCCCACAAGAAATACAATTATTCACTTTTTCTGACATCCGGTAAACCACTGAGGCAAGAAAAAACTAAAATATTCCCCAACGGGGTACTTAGCCAACTTTGACTCGGTCTGAAACTCCGAAATCGAAAAATTTCAGAACGCCAACCGGCACTTGCAATACTGCTTCTGCATCGGACCATGCGGCAAAAAAGACTGAGGATATGACGTCGGTCATGCGCATTTGTACCCTGACGTCCTGATGTCAGTCAAATGCGCCTTGACCGACGTCAGCCTTATACTTTGATATTCGGGCCGACCGAGGACAGCGGACTACCCAAGTGTAAGGACTGCAGCAATGTGAGATGAAGAACATTCCTGGCTTTCCCAATGGAAATGCTCCCTAAGTGTGTGCAAGGTTTCACCAAAAGAAAAATCTTCTGGAAAGGAACCACAGGGAATGGAATCATCTGCATCAGAATCCTCATAGGTAGATAAGGGCAAATCCTGGTAATCAGAAGAAACAGAAATTTCAGAATCCTGATCAGGAGAATCAGAAGGAAAATCAGTTCTAGGTCTCTTAGAGGGTGAAATCAGTTCTAGGTTTCAGAGGGTGAAGGCTGGCTAGGTCTCAGAGGGTAAAGGCTGGCTAGGTCTCAGAGGGTAAAGGCTGGCTTCCCCTAATGAAAGTAAGGTAATTATGTATTCAGCCATTCTTATTTGTTTTTTAGGCATATGGGCCTAACCATGCGGGTTGGACGTCGGTTTTCTAGGCATGGGTCGAATTTCAGGCCTTGAAGATGGCGTCGGTTTGAAATGCAAGTCAGTAGGCCTGAATACACCCTCAGAAGCCGGTGCCTACACAGCGGCTCTGGACCCATCCAAGGTAGACACATCTGCAGGTTCCATAGTTGAAGAAGCATCTCGCGGCACACCAGACTCCGAATGGGTCTCAGCAGAGGTCTGCGAATCTAAAGTAGTGGGTATTGGGCTGCAAAAGCGCCTCACTGAGTACTGCGAACTGGCGACTAGCTTAATGGAAGCGACGGCAGCTATGGACCTATGCAGTCTGTCTTTATCTTTATGTTTTTTCATAATGTCGGTAGTCGGATGGCTTCTGGATAGTTAAACAGAGTACCAAAATAATTTGCTGCAAAAAGAAACCGACGACTAATAGTCTGGGGTTTGAATAAGGCACAAAACCGACAGCGAAGGATGTTGTGGTCTGGGCCTAAGCAAGGAATGCAGTACGAATGAAAATCTTTGAGGTATTTGCTTTCCACAAGTAATACAATTGTTAACTTTTTGCTGACATCGGTTAAGAGCAAGAAAAAGGATCACCAATGGGGTACTTAGCTTTTTTTTTTTGAAGATTTCGGTACTGAAACTCGAAAATGAAAATTTCAGGAGTCAGCTGACCGTCACTTGCAAAATGCTTCTGCTTCAGGCACCACGCAGCAAGAAAAACTGATGTAATGGCGTCGGCTGCATGTTTTATACCCCTGACGACATGACTTCATGGAAGAGGAGACAGCATCCGATGCAGGAATTCAAGACTTTGATATTCAGGCCGGCTGAGGGCTACCTGCAGGCAGATAACCCAAATGTAATGACTGCAACAGTGAAACACGAAGAACATCTGCCTCATGTACACCGACAACCCTCTCCTCTTACCTTCCAACACTCAAACTTGTGACAGATGCACTTATATATCCAAATTGGAAGTCACGCACTCTCCAGCCAAGACCAGAATAGCTGGTCAAGAGGAGAAGGTCAACACTTGCACCACATGGAACACAGCCCTCCAGAACAACCCTCCAGCACTGTCTTCACATAAAAACACAAACCACACACCCACCTTTGTAGAGGCTCTCAATAAAAATCTATCCAAACAGCAGAGACCTCCAAGGCAGAAATGCACTCCACCACCACAACACAACACTAATCACGAGACACACAACTCTCCTAAACAGTATGTCACTCAACCAAAGCCCCTAAGGCAAAACAGCATCCCCAACACGCTAGCCATAGGTGACTCGATAGTGAGGCACAGTGATGCCCACTCACTTTCTCCTTATTCAGCCTAGTAACAGCTGCCTGTCAGGTGCCAGGATCCGCCACATAATGCATGCACTCAGGTCCCTCAACAGGTACAAATATGACTTTGTCATTGTACATGTGGGTGTGAATGACCCGAGATGTACCTCCCTGAACTACATGAAGAGAGACATGGAGGAGCTCTCGGATTATGTAGCCCAGGCAGGTATGACCCTAGCCCTGAGCAGCATCCTACCATCACCCAGAATGATCCCACAGTACAAGCAGAAAATGACGGACTTCAACAATTGGCTAAGTTTCTGGTGTCATTCTAAGGGGATCCAGTATCTGCCTGCCTGAGATGACATGACTGACTAACTTCGATGCTTTGCCACAGGATGGCCTGCATCTGTCACTCCTGGGCTTCCGGATATTGGCCAAGACTCTTGTCACCCCTATAGTGCCTTTTTTAGGCGGTGTTCTGAAGGCCAAATTATTACCATAAGAGCTACAAACAAATGCAATCTGAGGGTCATGCTGCTCAATGCTAGAAGTCCAAATATCAAAATGCACTCACTCAAAGCACTCCTTAAAATGGAGAACATCAACATTTGTGCTGTAACAGAGACCTGGTTCAAGGCAGCAGAAAGCACCCCTGCACTACCAGGCTATAACTCATTCCACACTTTTCGGCCAAAGAACATGGACCAACATTCCAAAGGCGGTGGTGTTTCCATATTCATAAAGAATGCACACACCTCCAGACTGGTAGCCCAACATAATGCATCAGAGATACTTCAGGTGCAGAGAACATTGGGTAAGACAGTGATTTAGGTTGTAGCCTGCTATAGGTCCCCAACCATGTCGCAAGACTCGCACTCCACATTCCTAAGCACCCTGGAGAATACTAGGGTCCAACCTAAACAAACACACACTTACTAGACGACTTCAACTACCCCTCCATTAACTGGGTAAACTACTCATGTACCAATCAGTTCATTAATTCCAATGCCCTAGACCAGCTCATTCTTAACCCCACTAGAGCTAGCAACATCCCTGACCTGGTCATTACTAACATGGGCAACCATTGCTCTATACCAATAGTCAGCTCCTCCCTGGTTAGATCAGACCACAAACTAATACCCTTGGAAAATCACATCCCTCCCACCCCCCACAAAGGTAACCACCATGAAAAACCTCAACTCCAAAGCTAACATTGGGGTCCTAAAAACAGAGGTGGCTAACTTCACGGCACCCATGCAAATGGAGAATAGTTGCGTGACTGCAGAATCATACACCAATGCGCTCTATGAACACTTACACAAATGCATGGATCTCGCCATACCCAATAGAACCAAGATGCTCTCCTCCAAATAAAAAAAGGAAGCCAATCTGGTGGTCCCCTGCCATAAATGAACTCTACAACAGGAGGAGGAAACTGATGCAGAATAAGGTAAAGCCCCAAGACTGGAAAAACTCCCTCATCAGCCTCAACAAAAAGTTGAGATCTCATCAAATACTCTAAAGCTAGCTATGAAAACAGAATTGCAGCAGATAGCAAAGACAACCACAAGGCCTTCTATAGTTATGTAAAGAATCTCCACGGCAAAACCAGATTTGCTCTGAGCTACTGCACAATGGTACCTCCTACACTGAGACAATAGATATTGCTAGTATACTGGATGGCAGAGTCTGTGCCAACTTCACACAACCCCCCCCCCCCCCACAAAGGACCAATAACAATACCAGTAGATTGCCAAGCACCCAGTATTACTGCTGCACAGGTTAAAACAGCACTGTCCAAGGCCAAGAATACAGCTTCTATGGGACCTGACAATATTTCTGGCTGTGTTCTACATAAACTACAGAGTTAACTGGCACCTCACCTGTGTGCCCTGTTCAATCACAGCCTCACCTCAGGTTTTGTCCCTACTGAATGGCACATTGCTACAGTCATTCCTCTCCACAAAGGAGTGACTACAGACCCTGGGAACTATCGCCCCATTAGCCTGACGAGTCTGATGTGCAAAGCTATGGAATGCATCATCATGGACCTAATCAACAAGGATATAGGGAATTTCCAAACTCTGGGTCCCACACAGTTTGGTTTTGTGAAGGGTAGATCATGCCTGGTCAACTTCTTTGAGTCTGTCACCAGAGTTGTGGATGAAGGCAAGGTGGTTCATGCAGCCTACCTTGACCTGGCCAAGGCTTTTGATATAATTTATCACTCAGGAATCACAGAAAAACACACTAAGCTTGGCATCAACCCCTATATCACTAGGTGGGTTGCAAACTGGCTCACGGATGGAACCCCCAGTGTGAAAGTAGCTGACTCAAGTCAGACTGCCAACTAGTCACAAATGGAGTCCCACAGGGTTCGGTCCTGGGTCCTCTCCTGTTTGATATCTACTTCTCTGAAGTCCAGGCCAACATGAAGGGATTCTGGCTGACAAAGTTTCCAGCTGATTGCAAGTTGGGAGCCATTATTAACTCCCCAAGTGATGCTGACATCCTACAGAATGGCCTCACTGAGACCAATGACTAGTGTCAGAACCATGGCCTTAAGATCAATGCCAAAACCCGGTTTCATGAATTACCACAATGATGGTAGTCCACTGAACACAGAAGGCGTTATAAGAGATCTGGGAACACAGGTTTACGGCAACCTCTCTTTTGATCACCACATTGCCAGTGTGGTCAGAAAGTCCTTCTATGTGGCACATCTCATTACTAAGGGTTTTGCACCCAGGAAGAGAGGTCACCGTCTCCCTCTACTCTTCCCTCGTTAGGCCAATCATAGAGTTCAATGCTCCCATTTGGCATGTACCTCACTAGACACTTGCAACAACTGGAGGCGCCACAAAAGTACCTCACAAAGAGGATCCTATGCCTTAAACACTTATCCTATATGGACAGACTCAAAAACACTCCAACTATTCTCGGTCTCATATTGCCTACTTAGAGGCAATCTCTGCTCGACTTACAAAGCCATGTCTGACAAAGCTTTGTTAGAAATTCTACATCTAAAGAAATCCCAATCCCTCTGCATCACACACTCCAGAGACCTCAACCTCATTACCAGAATTAACAGAACATGCTGGAGGGACAGGTTCATAAACCAGAGACTGCCCATGCTATGAACAGACTTCCCATACATGTCAAGCAGAGCACCTCGCTGTCCCTCTTCAAGCGAGATCTTGATGAGTGGATGAGAAACAGAAAATTCACCCCGGGGATAACTTCAAGTGGCTCTACTCCACAGAGGCACTAGGAACTAAGGTCGGGTGGCATTATGCCAGGGTAATCCTATGGCTAGGCTTGTAAAGGCCCAGGGTCATTAGCCTAGTACACACCTATAAATGAGAATTTCACAACCTCTGTCTGGCCACTTCAAACTGAGGGACTAGTCAACCCACAGGCAGTACCAATTCAGCATCAAAGGCTTTCACAAAAGCTCAAGATCCTCCCCTTAACTCCCATAATTCCCCTCACTTCCCCCATGTTTGTCAGATCATCATACATCCAATCAAAGCACAAGTATCTTCTAAGGACAAAGGACACCTCTTATCCTCCCCTCTTAAAGGCCTCAGGTAATGTTGACAAGGCCAGTACAGAGACAGTAGGCATGAACTGGAAAAGGGAAGATTTAGTAAAGTGGAGACAGGAATCGTAACCCATCACTAAACCTTAATTTTTCATATGATGCAGTCCATCCACTTCACAATGAAATACTTAGCTAACCATAATGGGTAGGCATCGTAAAATAACAGATTGGTAGCCCCAACAGAAGACTCTGAGATTGCATTCAGCTTACAGTGTGCCTTGCAAGTGGATGCACAAGTCCATGTTTTCTACTGAGGAGTTTTTGAATTAAAAAAAAAAAAAAAAAGGCCAAGAACAAAGCCATAGATTTTATTAAATAAGTTCTAAGATAACCTAGAATAGTCTTATTACTAGAAACATACCATTAATTAACAGCCACATAGACATAGCTATCAACTTTTTTTTTACTCATTTTTGGACCATTTCTTATAAAATTGTAGTTTTTTGGCAAGCGTATTCTTCAGCAAAATTCATACTAATCCAAAACCTATTACTCTTATCAACTTTTTCAGTCTGTAAGAGCAATATTTATAAAGGGTCCATATTTTTGGGCCTTTGTCTCCCACATTAGTTGAGGCTATGTCCAGATTTCTTGCTCTAAGAGGTTAAAAGGGACGCACATGGAGAGAGTGACATGATTTTTTTTTTTTGTTCCCACCTATTTGATGCAACGATGACAAAAAACTGGTCATCTCCTCTAGTGTTTAGGCTCCATGTAAAAATAATCTTAGTCTGGAAACAGAAACAATCTAACCTGGATTCACATCTGCTGGAATATTCAGGAAAGAACACTGGCAGATTAGCCTACTGGTTAAAGTTTAACTATGAAGCTAACATATGTATGAAGGCTTGGTTAGTTCATAAGGATACTCAGTCTCTATGAATAGAAGATATGTACTTACAATAACTTTGTACCTGTTGTCCAATTTCATTATGCATCACAAATGGGTCTTCAAATACATCCTCAGATCCAAACCAGCCATTTCTCAGACATATGATCCGAGCCTCAAACTCCTCCCTCTCCCATGATGCCACATCCCCTTTCAAACCCTTAGACTGAGTCTGCTGCCCTTATCACAAGATGTTGATTGGAAAGACAATAAAGAAGCAGAAACAAAAGGCCTACTGAAGTCCAGACTAGGAACCAGTGGGCTCCTTAATCCTTTAGTGTGTTCTCAGCTGTACCAGACAAGGGGATGGGAGTGGGAAATGATGCATAATGAAAGTGGACAAAACAGACACTAAGTTATGTTAAGTACATAACTTCTAATCTGATTATGTCCACTTCAGAATGCATCACGAATGGATCAGAGTCCCCAGCTGCAAAAAAACCCTGGGAGGACCTCAAGGAAGGATATGCCTAAGCACCACAGAACCAAAGGATGCCCTATTTCTGGAAAAGTACAGTTTTGTACCTACCATAAATGTAGATGTCTGATAGGTATGCATCTGCAGTCATCACATATAGGTTGTCCTGCCTCAGGCAGCCCTTCAGTCGGCCGGATTCCAAAGTCTGGGTCTGGCCTCGGCTGATGTCGCACTTTCCCCGACGTCAGAGCGTCTGGGGTATAAAAGCATCAGCCGACGCCATCTTCCTCAGTTTTTCTTGCCCCAGATGCCAGGTGCCCTCTAGGAAGGCTAAATTTGGATAAATGCAATAAAATTCCAAATATTCGCAAAATTATATATATACATGTATATACAAACAAATACACCATAATAGATTCCCCCAGCTAGCTAAAAGAGGGGTAAGCACCCTAGGAATACCACAGAGGGGTAGGAGGAAGGGTAAACCTGACTGCAGATGCATACCTATCGGACATCTACATTTATGGTAGGTACAAAACTGTACTATGTCCTTCAAGGATGCATCTGCAGTCATCACATATGGGTAGAATACCATAGCCAAACTGGGGGTGGAGGTACTAAGTGAAGGATGGTGTAGTTAAGATACCCTGCAGGACTGCCGTAGCAAAATCTGCTCTGGATTTGGAGTATAAAGGCAAATTGTAATGCTTGGCAAATGTATGCACGGAGCTCCATGTAGCAGCTTCTAAAATATCTTTGGTAGCCACCCCTCTAAGGAAGGCTGTGGTGGTGGCTGTGGCTCTCGTGGAATGAGGTCTAATGTTAGCTGGCACAGTCTTTCCATGATAGGAGTAACAAAAATTAATGCAATTTCCTATCCATTTCGAAATTGTCTGTTTGGAAATTGCTTTTCCTTACACCCCATCAGCATATGCTACAAACTAGTCAGTCTTTCTGTAACTTTTAGTTCTGTCCAAGTAGTAGCGTAGTTGTCTGTGTATGTCCAGGGTGTGTAGAAGTCTTTCCCCTTTATTTTGAGGCTGTGGGAAGAATGTAGGCAAATGAATAGCTTGGTTCAAAGATACCCTGGATACCACCTTTGGCATGAAAGGAGGATTGGTCCTCAAAGAAACTCTATCCTGATGAAAGATAAGGAATGGCTGCACCGCCATTAAAGCTTGTAGCGCAGATACTCTTCTTGCTGAGGTTATGGCCAGAAGGAAGGCAGTTTTCAAAGACAAAAACTGTACATCTGCCGATGCTGCTGGTTCAAAGGGAGGTAGCGTTAGTTTTTCCAACACGAAATTCAGGTCCCAAGTAGATAGAGGTGGTTTCCTTGGAGGATTAATGTTTTTGATTCCCCTTAGAAACTGTCTTAGTAGAGGGTGAGAGAAGACAGGTGGATTTAGATTGTATTCTGCTGAGATTGCCGAGGCATGTATCTTGATGGAAGAGTAAGACAGGCCACTGTGGGACAATTCTGCCAAATATTCCAGTATGTATGCCATATTTATCACAGTCACATCTAGGCCCTTTGCTGTGTTCCAGGTGTGAAATCTTTTCCATTTTGCTGTATATGCCTTCCTTGTGGAAGGTCGGCGAGCTTCCGTAATAATATCCTTCACTCTCTGGGATAGGTTACCCTGAGGAGGAGTCATGGTATTCTCCAGGCAGTTCGCTGCAAGGTTTTCAGGTTGGAGTGTAGAGTCCTGAAATTGTGCTGTGTCAGTAGGAGTGGCCATAGGGGGAGAGGCCATGGTTTCGTCTGTGACAAGCTCTTTAGCAGTGGGTACCAGTGCTGTCTTGGCCAGTTTGGGGCTATCAGGATTACTCTGGGCTGCTCTGTCCTGATCTTCAGTAGGACCTTGGTCATTAGTGGAAGAGGTGGGAAAGCATACACTGTTAAGAGCTTTCCAGCTGAAAGAGAGAGCGTTCACCTTCCATGCTTGTGGGTGTTATGTCCTTGAGCAGAATTTCTTCAGTTGATGATTTAGGGGGGAAGAGAACAGATCTATTTCCGGCCTTCCCCATGATTGTGTGATTTTGTAAGAAGATGTCTGGGTGTAGTATCCATTCGTGTGCATCCATGGTAGTTCTGCTTAAGCTGTCTGCCAGTGTATTGTCTTTCCCTGGCACGAATTGGGACTGTAGCTGTATGTTGAGTTTCAATGCCAGTTCCCATAGGTTCATTGTCAGTCTGCAAAGAGGGTAGGAATGGGTGCCTCCTTGCTTGTTTATGTACCACATAACTGTGGTGTTGTTTGTCCTTATGAGCAGGTGGCCTTACTGAAGGAAAGGTTTGAAGGCCTCAATTGCGTGCATCACTGCCAGCAACTCCTTTTGGTTTATGTGCATGTGCAGCTCTCTGTGTCCATAGCCCTTGTATACATCTGTCCTCCATGTGCGCTCCCCAACCTTGGTCTGAAGCGTCCGTGGTGATGGTTTGGTTGGCTCTTGGCTTGCTGAAGGGCAGCCCGATGTTCGACCGGCAAGCTTGAGCCCACCACAGGAATTCCTTTTGAAGGCAAGGAATGAGTGGGATCAGAGCTTCTAAGCTGCGACTGTGCTGAGTCCATAAACTTCTTAGGTACCATTGTAATTTCCTCATATGAAGTCTTGCTTGTGGAATCAGAAGAATGCAAGATGCCATGTAACCCAGGGCCTGCAGGATTTTCCTTGCAGTCATCTGAGTTTGTCTTGTGAGATTCTGAAAGTAAACTGGTGGCTGTTCTTGTTTTTCTTCTGTGAGAAAAGCCATCTGGGTGGTTGTGTCTAGATCTGCACCCAGAAAAGTTATTCTTTGGGATGGAACCAGTCGATTTGTGGATGTTGACTGTATATCCCAAGGCCTGTAACAGGTGGATGGCATAGTCCAAGTCCTTTAACAAAGTTTGCTTGCTGTCCGCTTGTATTAGGCAGTCATCCAGATAAGGGTAGATTTGAATCCCCTGAAGTCTGCAGTGTGCAATTACTGATGCCAGGCATTTCGTGAATACTCTGGGCGCAGTAGATAAGCCAAAGGGCAATGCTGAGAATTGATAATGCTCTGACCCTGCAAGAAATCTGAGGTGTCTTCTGCAGCTTTGTCGAATAGGGACATGCAGGTATGCCTCCTTGAGGTCTAGAGTCACCAGCCAAGACCCCTTGCCCAGCATGGGAAGGAGCTGCTGTAGAGTCAGCATTTTGAATTTTGACACAATGAGGTACGTGTTCAGTGCGGACAAGTCGAGAATAGGCCTCCATTGATTTTCTTTTCTTGGAACAAGGAATAATCTTGAATAAAATCCCTGGCCTTGTTCTGAAAGAGGTACCTTTTCTATGGCTTTCATTTGCAGTAAGTTGGTAATTTGTTTCAAAGCCTCTGCCCTCTGATTTGGTGGCAGGTTTGGCATGCCTTTTCTTTTTGGCAATGAGTGGAAATGGAACCTGTATCCTTTGTCTATTATTTGCAGTGTCCATGTGTCCCTTGTAATGCTGTGCCAATTTTTTGAGAATAAAGAAAGCTTTCCGCCCAAAGGTGCTTCTAATTGAGCCCTGGTCGGTGGAATCAAAATAAAGTCATTGAGTCTGTCCTGGTGTAGCAGTTGTAGTTCCTGCACCACCTCTCTGGTTGGGAGGCTGCCACTGACGGCCTCTGCAGGAGCCTCTAGCTTGCCCTCTACCTTTGGCACATCTATTTCTGCCTCTTTGAGATCTGTCCGAGTCCAGAAAGGACCAATTCTTAGTAGGCCAATTTCTGCTGAATCTTGGTGGTTGGACTTGCAGAAAGTCTTTAACTGTTTGCACAGATTTTGATTTTTCTTCAAATTTCTTTAAAACCTCTTGAGCCGTGGAACCAAATAATTTTTGTTTTTCCATAGGAGCATCCAAAAGCTTAGCTTTAACATGGTCTGGCAGAGATTGTTCCTTCAGCCAGGCATGCCTACGTATAACTGCACCTGTCATAGCAGATTTGCATGAAGCTTCCAATGCATCATAACCACACTGCAAGAAATGGTTACTAACCTACTGGGAGTTATGCACCAGATCCTGAAGGGATTTACGATCAAGGGGTTCAGAAGAGGACAGTTTCTTATGCAATTCATCTATCTTGATACTGTATCATATGGAATTGACAGTTTAATGCCCTCATGGAAAGAGTTGCAGAAGTATACACTTTCTTACCCCATCTCTCTAATGCTCTTGACTCCCTTTCAGAGGGTAGAGGATTTTTAGCAGTAGCAGCTGCAACCCCTTTAGGGCCCTGGGAAATAGTTTCTGGATCAGCAGAGTGGGCCTTGTACAGGTGAAAATGTGAATCCGGGACCCTGTAGTACCCATCAGGTTTGGCAGGAGCCGGAGGGAGAGAGTCAGGGGCAGTACAAGCATCTGAATAGACATCATCAATTACATTCAAAACAGGAGGCATAGCTAAGGGCCTGTGCTGAGGTAAATGTAAAAAGGTCCTTAATCTCTTTCTGGAATCAGAGAATTCCTGACCCTGCCATTGAAAATGTTCTCTCATAGTGTGTAATGTTTCTCCAAATTAAAACTCTTCAGGAGGGGAGGCCGAGGGAATAGATTCTTCAGCATCAGAATCCTCGTAGGCCGAATAAGCCTCCTCCTGGTGGTCTGACAGACCAGAGCCATCCGTGGACTCATCTGAAGACTGTGGATCAGAGGGCTCAACCCTGGGCCTTTTGTCCGGAAGTGGTTGAGAGCCCCTGCCCGGATGTGGTTGGGAGCCTCTAATTAATGAAATCAGATCCTCTGCTAGGGTAAGAATCTGAGAGCTAGAAGAAGGTCTCAGAGAGGAAACTTTGGGAGGCAAATCCTTAGAAAGTTTAGCAGCCTTAGCCCTAGAGAAAGCCTTAATGGACATGGAAGCAGGGGGTCTGGCTGCACCACGTGCATGAGTAGACTTATCTACAGTAATGGTGTCGGAAGATTCCTGTTTCAGAAGGTAATTCAATGACCGACTCGGCCTGGGCCTCCCGGGCCGAGGTAGTCGGTTGCGTGGTTTCGGTAGTAGGAAGAGCCAAGGACTCTGTTTCAGCCGAGACCGAGACACTCGCGGTAGGCCTGACCGAGGTTTCAGCCTGCGTGTGTCGGTCCTTGTCCTTCCGTTTTTTGACGGAATGCGAAGTCGGAGTCTCCGACGGCATTTTATAAGCAAAACTAGCCCCAAAAAACTCCTCTGCAAACTCCGACCGACGTCTAAGAGTTCGTCGGTTGAAGGAAGCACAGGCTGAACAGGCCGAGACGTCGTGGTCTGGGCCTAGGCAGGGGAGGCAGTAAGAGTGGAAATCCTTATGAGGTATTTGCTTCCCACAGGTTAAACAATTAACTTTATCTGACATCGGCTGAGGCAAGAAAGAGTCCCCAACGGGGTACTTAGCTTTTTCGAAGTCTTCGGTATCTGAATCACAGGAGCTGACCGATCGGCACTTGAGAACTGCTTCTGCTTTGGGCACCACGCGGCAAGAAAGACGGAGGAAGATGGCGTCGGCTGATGCTTTTATACCCCAGACGCTCTGACGTCGGGGAAAGTGCGACATCAGCAGAGGCCAGACCCAGACTTTGGAATCCGGCCGACTGAAGGGCTGCCTGAGGCAGGACAACCCATATGTGATGACTGCAGATGCATCCTTGAAGGACATCAATATCTAACTTGTAATGAGATAGAAAGGTATGAGCTGAGGACCAAGTAGCTGCGGCACAGATGTCATCAAATGGAGTTCTAGCAAAAAAGGCTGAAGAGGCTGACATTGATCCGGGTGAATGGGGCCTAACCAGACGAGGAAGTTGTTTGCCTTGTTGTCAAACTATGGAGATACACTCCGTAATCCATCATGACAAAGTAATTTAGGAAACAGCTTATCCCAACCTGTTAGACGAAAAAGAAATCAACAGCTGCTCTGATTTTCTATGAAGCCTAGTCCTGTGTAGGTAGAAACACAACGGTCTGTGAACATTCAAAGAATGCAAGATATATTTGCCCTTATGAGAGTAATTTGGAAAACACACAAGTAAATGAATGGTTGGATTCATGATGGCCTCTGAGGCAGCCTTTGGGACGAAGGAGAGGATTCATCCTAAGAGAAACTCTGTCCTTGAAGGCTACATACAGAGGTTGAGAAGATGGTGCCTGCAGTTCTGAAACTCATCTGGCTGACGTGATAGCCACAAGAAAGGCCATCTTCCAAGACAAATACTTCAGCTCACAAGAACCAGCAGGTTCGAAGGGTTTCTGGGCAAGACCTGTAACACTAAAGTAAGATCTCAAGGAAGAGACTGGTCCTTAAATCAGAGATCTCAGATATAAAACTCCTTTCAAGAAAGGCCAACAAAACTTGGAAGAAGAAAGAGTAGAGGGAGAACCAATCTCCTTCCCAAGATGAAAATTAGAGCTGGCTTAGAGTTGTTCTTTTTATCGTAGAAAAACTCGCTCCCTCATGAAAGAGAACTTAAAAACTTGAGCACATCCAAAACGGAGGCTGAAAGGGATCTATATTCCTCTATGAAGCCCAGATGGAAAATCTTTTCCATTTGCTACCATACAACTTCTTGGTGGAGGGTTTTTGGGAAGCAAGAATAATGTTATGGGTAGGAGGGGGAAGCATGGACTTTAGCAAAACTTCTGGAAGTAGAGAAACCAAGTGGTTCATTTGAAGGACCGGAGATTGGGAAGTCATTTTGTCAGAAATGAAATCAGATTCTGTCTGGTATCCAATATCCATGGAGGATATTTGCTGTGAGACTGCAGAAAGGGGAACCATACCTGATGAGGCCAATGAGGGGCAAGGAGGATAAGACTGGTCTTCAACCAGATGGCTTTCTGTAGAACTTTGGATATCAGGGGGGATCAGAGGACAAGCATGCAGGAGACCCGGGGGCCAATTGTGGACAAAAGCGTCCCTAGGTGACTCCCCCACTGGAGAGCAAAGTACCTATTGCATCTGTTGTTAAGGGAGAGGCAAACAGGTCACAGCAAGGTTGGCCCCAACGGCTGAAAATCTCATTCGCTACTGATTGGTTCAGAGACCAATCATGAGGACTCCAAACAGACCTGCTCAACTTGTCCTCCAGAACGCTGGATTCTCCCAGGATGTGCACTGCAATGAGAAAGCAGTTTGAAGCCATCACCCATTCCCAGACTCTCACAGCTTCTCTAAAGAGCATGCAAGACCGAGGTCCCCCCTGCTTGTAGATGCAACATACCACTTGACATACTGTGTCAAGATTGCAATCATCCCAGGAGGGAGGCAGTCCTGGAAAACTTGCAACATGAGGAGGACCGCTCTCCTCTCCAGAACGTTTATGTGGAATTTGGTCTCTGTGGGGGATCACATATCTTGGACCATCCTTCTCTGAAAATGCCCCCCCTCCCCAAACAGGGAGGCATCCGTGGTCACTGTGCCTGAAGGAGGGGGAAGGAAAAAAGGCCTACCTAAGTGAAGACAGTCTGTGAGCATCCACCACTGCAGATGATGTCTGAAAATGGGGGTAAGCCTGATTGGGGTTGAGAACAGGCGACACCGAATGACCACTGAAGAACTCGTATGAACAACCTGGCTAGTGGCACCAGAAGGATGTCAGCCGGCATGGAACTCAAGGCTATGAGAATCGAGTGAGCTGAAGGAGATGGCATGTCTAGTAAGCATTGATGAACCTGCTGCCCGAGAGATTATATCCATCGTAAGGGAAGAGCTGCAACTTGTGTTATCGCGTTCAAGTGGGTTCCGATAAAGTCGATGCCCTGAACTGGGACCATCTTGGATTTGGCCATGTTGACCGATTCCCAGATGAAGAAACGGGCAACATAACATGAACTGCCTGGCATAGCTGATGCCTTGTGGGTGCCATTAGGAGCCAATCATACAGGGAGGGGAACACCTGGAAACTTTGCAGGCGGAGATGTTCTGCAACCATTGCCATACATTTGATGAACACCCGGGGGCTGTGGAGAGACCAAAGGGCAGTTTCTGAACTGGTAATGATCGGCCCCAAACCAGAAGCATAGAAATCTCCTGGAGCGTCTGTCTTTTCATATGATAGTACGCATCCTGGAGATCCACTAAACACATCCAGTCGTCCTAGCGCAACAGTGGCAGAATGGACTGTACTGTAAACTATGCAGAACTTTCTCTTCTTCACAGATTCAAGCTGCTGAGATCCAGTATAGGTAAATCAAAACTGAAGTCCCAGTTCAATAAATCTGGTGCAGCCACAAAACGTAAAAATCAAAGTAAATAGAAGTGACCAGAAACATGAGGCTATAAACTATTTGCAATTTAATAACTTTCACAGTTAGACTACTTTCTCAGGCTTGTAAAACCGATCTGTTTATATTCTCCTTGTGGTTCTATTTATTTTGAGATCCAGTATAGGTTGGAAGTCCCCAATCACCTTTGGCACCAAAAAGAAGCACGAGTAAGTTAAGCATCCTAGTTGTTCAGACCCGCTGGATGACTTTTGTCTAGGAGATTTTGAACTTCTAGAAGGGCATTCACCCTCTGACTGGGTGGCACATCAGGAGACGTTCCCCTGAGAGATGAGGTGGTAAGGAAAAGGGAATACAGTAGCCCATGGATATACTGTTTAACACAAGTGTCATTTGTTATGTCTGTCCAGGCTACTGGGTGTAAAGACAGTCAGCCCCCCTGACTGCCTCTGGAGTAGGACAGTCGGGTAGCGTTTCAGGAGCACTGAAAGTGCTTGTCAGAGAAGGGTTCCCTGCAGCCCTGATCTTGTGGACCCCCTCGGCCTCTAGGATGGCGTCAACCATTGAAACTTCTCCCTCTGGAAGAGGTATCATCCTGAAAAGCTGGGAAGGCTGCTTGTGATTTGCAGAAGCACATCTTCCAGCTCCGTTGGTTCCTGGAGAAGGTCCGCTGGGGGGTGAAAACTTGATTCCTTCAGCAGATAAAGTCCTACCCTCCTGTTTACTGTGGGTAAGGGTCTCTAACTGACGGTCCAAACAAGGAGGAACCATCAAAGGGGGTATTAATGACTACTGCTTTGAAGGGGTCTGCAAACCCACATTAGTCTCACCAAGCACGTCAACTGAGGGCGATGCCTGAACTAGCCGCTCGAGAGGTTCCCTCCACTGCATGGGAGATTAGCCTCATTGATGAGTTAGCAATCAAAGCCAGGGTTCAGCTGTGTGGAAACCTTAGTGAAGGTTTCCTCCAACAGCGATTGCACCAGAGATGTGGAAAGCTCCTTTACCAGGTCTCTCTGGAGGCAAGTGAAATGTGACAGATAATTCAATGCCCTCAGTCAAAAAGCAGGCGAGTCATACTCTCACTTCCCATGTCAATCCTGAGCCCAAAACACCTCATTTGGGGGGACAGAAGAGCTCTGTTCAGCAAGCTCATACATAACAGTTGCAGACACCACAATGGCATCAACCCTCCAGGAGCACTGACTCTTCCAAGGAAGGGGGTTGGGGAGCCCATCCACTCCTTTTGTTTCAGGAGTTCTAAGATATCTCCAAAGGAGATATCGGGTGGAGCTAGAGGGGACCCTTCCTCTTCACTGAAGTTGGTGTCCTCTGCTAAAGACTACACGGGGAAGACTATGTGCTTCCTCTTGCACAGATGCTTCCGGGAGGCCTCCTCCACTGGGTACTCGGGGGAGGACTCTAAAGGCAGGGGAACCCCTTGCTGAGGGGTTGGCTGAAGGCTCTACAGGAAGGGTTGACCATGGATAGGACGGGTAGGAGAAAAGCTTTGATCCCCAGAGGATTGATGAGGGCCTGGTGGATGGACTGTATCTCACAGAGTCGAAAAATCCCTCTCTGCCACCTGAAATACATAAGATGCAGGGGGGGCCCCCACAGCCAAAGTCCTTAAGGAAGAAAAAAAAAGAGAGGAGGCCACCCCAGATCAGACACCAGAAGGCACCGGACCCGAGCTAACGACGGCCAAAGCCCCCAGAGGAAGGACGGTTCCGTGAAGGACAAAGTAGGAGCAGGCACCAGCTCAGAGGATCAGACATCGATCCTTGATCTGGTACCTGCTTTGCCCAGACAAAATCGGAGCCGAGCCGGTCTTGGACACCATCAGTGTTGAGGGAAAAAATAAATCCCCTGGTCCAATGTGGATCCAATGAGGAAGACCAGGCCCTGCAACTCCGAAACCGAACGAACTGGAGGAGGCAGAGGCAGCTGAGGAGTCGGGGTCTAAGAGGATAAAATCCCCAGCAGGATCTGGGCTTTCAGGAAACTCCTCATCCAATCCATTTCTGAATGTGACAGCCAATAAGACCTAGAGGACAGCAAGGAATGGGTACACCACACCAGTGACCTGCCTGGCCAGGCGGTCTGGGTGTAGAGGAAGACTTGCTCTGGAAAAAGCGTACGATTCAGACACATGTGATCCAGGCGGGAGTGCTTCACAGTCTGCTCTGGATAGGAGGCACTATGGATCCGGATAACCTCTGTCGGCTCTGAGATACCACTCCAGCAGGGAGACACGACTCAACCGGATCCGATGGACCGCTCTGATCCAGAGAGAAGCGCAGATAGAAGGATCCAATAACCTTCTCTTTTTAAAAGTAGAAGCCAACGTCACCGGGGAAGCAGGGGGGATGACTTCTTCTGGGAAGGATGAGCTTGTTCCTCCTGTCCGTCAGCCTGGGGTTTGAATGCCAAGCAAATACTGTAAGGCATATCCAAGTGCCCCAGCAGGCCCAAGTAATAAGCGCACCACCTCTGGGCATCAGATTGAGAATCTCATGCCCACAAGAGGCATGTCTTTTATACTTTTATACTCTGCAGATTTCTCTGGCCTAACATGTTAAACAGACGTGTGCGTACAGACAAAAACGCTAACACACATAGGCCAATCACACACTAACACTAGCTACAAAAACAAAGATAATTGGGAAAGATTTTTTTTTTTTTTTACAGCTACATGTACTACATTGACTAAAGAGAGCACGAGACAGAGAGAGAGGGAAAGGGTGGGAAAGACCCAACGCCAGCAAAAAAAACTACTGGTAGCATAATGGCAGGGAAGGTACAACTACACTAAACTATAAAAAAGAGAATACAGAGGAAAGCAGAGACAAATTTCAGAGAAAGGGAGAGCTGAAAATTGGAAAATACCTACCTTAGAAGCAGAGGCTCAAAACTGCGTCTGGACTGTAATGGTAGCAAATGAGATCTGAGGGTTTGAAAGGGAATAAGGCATCATGGGAGAGGGAGGAGTTTGAGGCTCTGACAGTATTTCTGAGAAATAGCTGCCTTGGATCCAAGGACAGATTAGAAGTCCCATTTGTGATGCATAATGAAATGGGCAACACCAGATTACACAAATATAGAGGATAACAGGAGAGAATTTATGGATGAGAGCATTCTTAGGGATATTACTGCTACTTGAAAAGTTTTCTAAGAAAGGTATTCAAGAACTGCTGTAGCAGCTGGCTTGAAAGGAAACAGCTTCTCAAACATGAAGCTGAGATGCCATGTAGGAAACAGGACTGCCGGGGGATTTCAGCAGAGCACCAGTTTAAATAAACAAAACAACTTTGCAAACTTTCAGGCCTGTTGGAGAAAACAATTGACAAAGGCAGCCATTTCATATTTTCACCAAGGTTTCAAGTATTTTTGCCAAAAACTGAAGACCTGAAAAACTAGACTCCTTGCTGAGTAGCACAAAGATGGAATGCAATCCATATTCCCTTGTATATTTTTCTAGTAGGGGCTTTAAGGCTGCTTTGGTCCACCCTTTGAGGGTAAAACAGGCTTACCAGCCATCAAGAGAACTGGAAAAGTTACAGTACAGGATCAAGACCGAGTTAAACAAGCTACTTCCTATGGTCCAGGGTTCGACTCCCTAAGCCTTTATATGCCTTCTGTGTGACCCTGAGCAAATCATTTAGATAGTGCTTTGGGGTAGCTGGGAAGATGGGCTAGGGACCTTTGTGGTCTCCTGGACTCCATATCAAGTAACTACTTATGGCCCTTTAAACCAAGAGGTTAGTGGGGCCCTGCAGGCCTAGGTGAGACTGCCAGACTGATGTAGAAAGAAAACCTGGATGAGGCTTTAGAAAGTACAGTTTTGTACCTACCATAAATGTAGATGTCTGATAGGTATGCATCTGCAGTCATAACATATGGGTTGTCCATATGGGTTGTCCTGCCTCAGGCAGCCCTTCGGTCGGCCGAATTCCAAAGTCTGGGTCTGGCCTCGGCTGATGTCGCACTTTCCCCGACGTCACAACTTCTGGGGTATAAAGGCATCAGCCGACGCCATTTTCCTCAGTGTTTCTTGCCCCAGATGCCAGGTGCCCTCTAGGAAGGCTAAATTTGGATAAAAGTTGAATGTTCCAAACAGTAGCAAAAATTATATATATATATACATATATACAAACAAATACACCATAACAAATTCCCCCAGCTTGCTGAAAGAGGGGTAAGCACCCTAGGAATACCACAGAGGGGAAGGAGGGTGGGTAATCCTGACTGCAGATGCATACCTATCGGACATCTACATTTATGGTAGGTACAAAACTGTACTATGTCCCTTCAAGGATGCATCTGCAGTCATAACATATGGGTAGAATACCATAGCCAAACTGGGGGAGGAGGTACTAAGATAAGGATGGTGTAGTTAAGATCCCCTGTAAAACTGCAGTTGCAAAGCCTGCTCGGGATCTGGAGTATAAAGGTAGATTATAATGCTTGGCAAATGTATGCACGGAGCTCCAAGTAGCAGCTTCTAAAATGTCCTTGGTAGCCACCCCTCGTAGGAAAGCTGTAGTGGTGGCTGTGGCCCTTGTGGAATGAGGCCTAATATGTTCAGGAGCTGTCTTTCCATGAAAAGAGTAGCAAAAGCGAATGCAATTTCCTATCCATTTTGAAATTGTCTGCTTGGAAATTGCTTTTCCTTGCACCCCAGTTGCATAGGCTACAAAAAGTTGGTCAGTTCTTCTGCTGGCTTTAGTTCTGTCCAGATAGTATCGTAGTTGTCTGTGTATATCCAGGGTGTGCAAGAGTCTCTCTCCCTTGTTCTGTGGGTTAGGAAAGAACATAGGCAGATGAATGGCTTGGTTCAAGGATACCCTGGATACCACCTTTGGCATGAAAGTTGGATTGGTTCTCAGAGACACACTATCCTGGTGAAAAATAAGAAAAGGCTGCACTGCCATTAATGCCTGTAGCTCAGATACTCTTCTTGCTGAAGCGATTGCCAGAAGGAAAGCAATTTTCCAAGATAAAAATTGTAGGTCTGCTGATGCTGCTGGTTCAAAAGGAGGTAGTGTCAATTTTTCCAGTACAAAATTGAGATCCCATGCAGGTAGAGGGGGTCTCCTTGGAGGTTTAACATTTTTGATCCCTCTCAGAAATTGTCTGAGTAGAGGGTGAGAGAAGATAGGAGGATCCATGTTGTATTCTGCTGAAATTGCTGAAGCATGAATCTTAATGGAAGAGTAAGACAGGCCATTGTGGAACAATTCTGCTAAGTATTCTAGGATGTGTGCTAGGTTTGCCACTGTAACATCTGTGCCCTTTGATGTGCTCCAAATGAGGAATCTTTTCCATTTAGCTGAATACGCCTTCCTTGTGGAGGGTCTGCGAGCCTCCAGGAAAATGTCCTTAACCCTCTGAGATAAAACAGTTTGGTTTGGTTTTAAGCAATTTTCCAGGCAGTTAGTTGCAGAGTTTTCAAGTTCGGATGCAGGGTCTTGAAATTGTTCTGCGTTAGAAGAAGAGGCCATAGGGGTAGAGGCCATGAGTTCGCCTGAGACATGTTTTTCAGTAGCGGATACCAGTGTTGTCTTGGCCAGTCCGGAGCTATTAGTATTACCTTTGGCTGTTCCTCCCTGATCTTCAGTAGAACCTTGTACATCAATGGGAGTGGTGGGAATGCATACACTATTAGGGCATTCCAGCTGAAAGAGAGGGAGTCCACCCTCCAGGCTTGTGGGTGGTATGTCCTTGAGCAGAATTTCTTCAGTTGGTGGTTGAGAGGGGATGCGAACAGATCTATCTCTGGCAATCCCCATTTCTTTGTTATGAGTTTGAAGATGTCTGGATGCAGCATCCATTCGTGAGCATCCGTGGTAGTCCTGCTTAAGCTGTCTGCTAGTGACTTCTCTTTTCCTGGTAAAAATATGGCCTGCAGCTGGATATTGAGATTCAGGGCTAGGTTCCACAGATCCATTGTCATCCGGCATAGAAGGTAGGAGTGCATGCCTCCCTGTTTGTTTATGTACCACATGACCGTGGTGTTGTCTGTCCTTATCAGCAGATGTCCTTGCTGGAGGAATGGTTTGAATGCCTCGATTGCAAGCTTCATTGCCAGCATCTCCTTTTGGTTTATGTGCAAGCTTAGCTGTCCTTGAGACCATAGGCCTTGGATACATTTGTCCTCCATGTGTGCTCCCCATCCTAGGTCTGAGGCGTCCGTGGTGATGGTCTGCCTTGGTTTTGGTTTCTTGAAAAGCAACCCTCTGTTGGACTGGCAAGCTTGAGCCCACCACAGAAATTCCTTTTGAAGGCATGGAATGATTGGTATCATGGTTTCTAGACTGTGTCTGTGTTGAGACCATACATTCCTTAGGTACCACTGTAATTTTCTCATATGCAGCCTGGCATGTGGGATCAAGATGATGCAGGATGCCATGAAACCCAGGGCCTGCAGGACTTTCCTTGCAGTAAGCTGAGTTTGCCTTGTCAAAATCATGAAATAATCTGGAAGTTGTTTTTGTTTTTCTTCTGTGAGAAAAGCCATCTGAGTTGTGTCCAGATCTGCACCCAAAAAGGTTATCCTTTGGGATGGCACTAGTCTTGACTTTTGGATGTTGACTGTGTATCCCAAGGCCTGTAGCAGGTGTATGACATAGGCCAAATCCTTTATCAATTTTGTCTTGTTGTCCGCTTGTATTAGGCAGTCGTCCAGGTATGGGTAGATTTGAATTCCCTGAAGCCTGCAATGTGCAATTACTGAAGCCAGGCATTTCGTGAATACTCTGGGCACAGTAGATAAGCCAAAGGGCAATGCTGAGAATTGATAATGCTCTGATCCTGCAAGAAATCTGAGGTGTCTTCTGCAATCTGGTTGGATAGGGACGTGCAGGTATGCCTCCTTGAGATCTAGAGCCACCAGCCAAGACTCCTTGCCCAACATGGGAAGAAGTTGCTGTAGGGTCAGCATTTTGAATTTTGGTACAATGAGATATGTGTTCAGTGCGGACAAGTCGAGAATAGGTCTCCATTGGTTTTCTTTTCTTGGTACAAGGAATAGTCTGGAGTAAAATCCTTGGCCTTGTTCCATAGATGGTACCCTTTCTATCGCTTTCATCTGAAGTAAATTTTTGATTTGCCTTAAAGCCTCTGGCTTTTGATTTGGTGGTAGGTTTGGCATTCCGCTCCTCTTTGGTAGAGTGTGGAAGTGAAACCTGTATCCTTTTTCTATTGTTTGCAATGTCCATGAGTCCTTTGTAATGCAGTGCCAGTTTTTTGAGAAGAAAGTCAGCTTTCCGCCCAAGGGGGCCTCCAGTTGTTCCCTGGTAGGCGGAATCAGAGTCAAGTCATTGTGTCTGTCCTGTGCTAGTGGTTGTAGTTGCAGCTGTGGCAGTACTCCTCTGGTTGGCAGGCTGCCACTGACGGCCCCTAAAGGCACCCTTTGATTGACCTCTGCCTCGAGGGCGTCTATTCCTGCCTCTCTGTGCTCTGGAGGTGTCTGGAAAGGACCAATTCTTGGAAGGCCAATTTCTGCTAAACCTCGGAGGTTGGACCTGTAGAAATTCCTTTACTGTTTGCACGGATTTAGCTTTTTCTTCCACCTTCTTTAGAATCTCCTGTGCAGGGGAGCCAAATAAACTTTGTTTCTCCATTGGAGCATCTAGGAGCTTAGCCTTGACATCGTCTGGCAGGGATTGCTCTTTTAGCCAGGCATGCCTACGAATTACTGCCCCAGTCATAGCTGATCTAAATGAAGCTTCCAGTGCATCATAGCCACATTTTAAAAAATGATTACTGACCTGCTGAGAATTGTGTACCAAATCCTGAAGGGATTTACGGTCTAATGGTTCTGTAGAAGAAAGCTTCTTATTCAGCTGATCTAACAAATATTCTTGGTACTGTATCATGTGGAATTGACAGTTTAAAGCCCTGGCAGAAAGAGTAGCAGATGTATAAACCTTTTTACCCCATCTCTCTAATGCTCTAGATTCTCTTTCAGAGGGTAGGGGATTTTTGGCAGTGGCAGCTGCAACACCTTTTGGGCCCTGTGAAATAGTTTCTGGATCTGCAGCATGGGCCTTATACAGGTGGAAGTGAGAATCCGGGACCCTGTAATATCTGTCAGGTTTGGCAGGGGCCGCAGGAAGACAGTCAGGTGAAGAACTAACATCATTATACACATTATCAATCACAGTTAGTACTGGTGGTATGGCTAAGGGCCTATGCTGGGGCAAATGTAAAAAAGTCCTTAGCCTTTTTCTAGAATCTGAAAAATCCTGACCCTGCCATTGAAAGTGTTCCCTCATAGAGTGCAAGGTCTCCCCAAAGGAGAATTCTTCAGGAGGGGAGGCAGAAGGGATAGAATCTTCAGCATCTGAATCCTCGTAGGGAGAATAGGCCCCTTCCTGATGATCTGACAAATCAGATCCATCCGTGGAGTAATCAGAGGAGACAGGTTCAGAGGGTTCCGTCCTAGGCCTTTTGTCTGGTGGAGGATGGGAGGCCCTGTCTGGGTGAGGTTGTGAACCCCTAATTAAGGATATAAGGTCCTCAGCAAGACTGAGAATCTGAAAACTTGAGGAAGGCCTCTGAGAAGTGGATTTGGCAGGTAAAGCCTTTGAACCTTTGGCAGCTTTAGCCCTGGAGAAGGCCTTAATACTCATAGAAGCAGGGGGCCTAGCTGCCCCACGTGCAGGAGTAGAAATGTCCAATGGAATGGTGTCGGACAATTCTTGTGCACTAGCTTCGGTAGGGATTTCTGAAGCCGACTCAGCCGGGGCCTCTATGGCCTCGGTTGTCGGAGGTATGATTTTGGTAGAAGGAAGAACCGAAGACTCTGTTTCAGCCGAGACCGAGACACTCGCGGTGGGCCTAACCGTGGTTTCAGCCGAAACCGCGGGCCACGAGTGTCGGTCCTTTTCCCTGCGTTTTTTGGCCAAATGCGTAGTCAGAGTCTCCGACGGCATTTTATATGCAAAAGCGGATCCGAAAAACTCTTCTGCAAACTCCGACCGACGTCTAAGAGTCCGTCGGTTGAAGGAGGCACAGGCTAAACAAGCTGATACGTCGTGGTCTGGGCCTAAGCAAGGTAGACAGTAAGAGTGGAAATCCTTATGAGGTATTTGTTTCCCACAAGTTAAACAATTATTTACTTTGTCTGACATCGGCTGAGGCAAGAAAGAGTCCCCAACGGGGTACTTAGCTTTTTTCGAAGTATTCGGTAGCTGAATCTCTGGATCTGACCGACCGGCACTTGCGAACAGCTTCTGCTTCGGGCACCGCGCGGCAAGAAAGACTGAGGAAAATGGCATAGGCTGATGCCTTTATACCCCAGAAGTTGTGACGTCGGGGAAAGTGCGACATCAGCCGAGGCCAGACCCAGACTTTGGAATCCGGCCGACCGAAGGGCTGCCTGAGGCAGGACAACCCATATGTTATGACTGCAGATGCATCCTTGAAGGACATCCAAGGGTTTCTTTACAAAGTGAAGCCAAAGAAAGGGGAACCATACTAGTTGAGGCCAAAAAGCAGCTATGAGAAATACTCTGGCACTGCATGCACAGATAATGATAGATCTTTATAGAAGCTTTGACTATCCTTATGTACAAGTAGGTGGTGTCCTGGAGATTTATAACACACACCCTACTGTAGACAAGGACAGCAACCATCTGGAAAATAGCTTTCCACAGATTTTGGTCACTGAGATTTAGAATTAGCCTGAGGTCCTTGATGTTTTTAGGACCCCCCCCCCCCAAAAAAAAAAACTGGAATAAAAACTAGACTCTTTCTAATCTGGCAGGATCTCTTGGATGGCTCTCTTTGCTAGGAGGTTTTGGCAGTCAACTTCTCATGGGGTGAAACTTCTTGCAAGGGAAGAGTGCGGTCAGGGTACACTTGAAAAGGGCATCTAATTAACCTTTGGAAGTTGCATCCTTGAACAATCTTTCTTGTGTAATGGTCAGCCACAGTTCTAGATACAGAACTAAACTGACCCCAGACTGCCTGCAGAGCAGACAAATCAAGAAAGTCCTCAGGGATACTACAGCTGATTGGAGAAAGGGTCACAGAACTCCTGATTCTGTGTTACATCTATGGCTCTAGGGCAGCAACCACGGTAGAAGCCCCATAAATGAAAGAATTTCCATCAGATCATTGCTTGTAGGACTGCTGTTGGCCCTTGCAGAACCACAAGGTTCTGGGAAAAGGACTAATGCCGAGCAAATAACTTCACCTCAGCAGATGAATGTGTTTTCTACTCTTGTTCACATTTAAGGAACTGCTGTCACCTTGGGCCCAAGATGACAGGATCCATTAAATGGGGCACTGAAGGGCACCCTAAAGTTTTCTGCAAAACCACACAATCTGAACCAGGCTTGCCCCCCCACGGCGATGCCTGTCCCAGCTGTTCTTGGTGCTCCACCCAATGCATTAATTATCAGCCTCATGGGCGGTGAAGTGACAAACTGCACTGTTGTGACATGTAACTGTTTTGAGATGGTGATCATTGTTGCAACTTCTTTGGCACTTCTGAGTTTGTTCTGCAACTTCATGCTAAAGCAAGTGTGTCATGTAATGTTGTGCTCCAACTGTTCATGTACCTAAAGCAAAAGGTGGGCTTCCCATGTGGTATATACCGTCTGTGAACTATATAGGGATGACCCCTGGGCTCTCTTCAGAGGTGCCACCTTGATAGGTACAGCCACACTGGGCTTTCATGAAGCCCTTTCATATCCAGAGCCATCCTGCAGTCTGCTAGAGGGAGACGTAGGTGAGGTGGTTCAAAATACCTGCTGCAGGCTATCTTCCTCAGGGCTAAGATTCCATCAATTCCAAGATCTCCTCAAACTTGGGCTTCAATGCACCACTTCAATGAGATCAGTGTCTAGGGTGTGGGACTCTGGTGGTGGAAAGTCATGGTGCCTTCGCTTCTTAGGATACAGGGCTCCCACTTAAATGAGTAAGGACTAAAAAAGCCTTTCGTAGCAGACTCCTGCAGGGACACAGATGATCGATCCAAGATTCCAAAGTGAGAGGTACTGGGAGGTGAAGACAAAAGAGAAGGTACCTCAAAATACCCATCAAATCTGAAGGTTACTTAGGAACCTCTGACAACAGCTGGACTGCTGGAGTTGAGGCCATCACTGCATCAATGCTGCTGTTGCCAAGACTGATGCTGGTAGACACAGCTGACACAGAGTATGTAGCTTCAACCCTGACAGGTACCAAAGTCATGATTATCACTAGCGGATGGCTTCTGGCAAAGGACTGAACTCCTATAACAAAGGCACCAAGAGTACCTATCCCAACAACAGGGACGGCCCATCAACATCAGCACTTTCAAGTTCACAGACACTTTACATCAGTGGAATTGGTATGGGCACTTCAGTAAAGAAAAACAAAAACCTGCATTTGTACTAATCTGCAAGATAGTACAGTTGTGCAAGATCTTACCATAATGGTAAAAGTCTCTCTCCTCAATGTTGCAGTATTTTTTTATTATACAGACCTTCTGACAAGGGAGGCATGATGTCCGGCCAGTATACCAAAGCCTTTGGTTGGTTTATTGTACCCCATACGTCACATGCATGCTCCCCACATATTGCGTACAGCATAAAAGGTAAAGTCTGGATGTACCATCCTCAGAATTGACAGTCACAGTAGGAATGTCAGTCCAAGGAAAAAAGAGGTGACCAGTACATCCAGAAGAGAAAAGAAGTAGGCAGAGGAGGGAGAGAGTGAATACTGCAACAGTGAAAAGGACACCTACCATTATGTCAAGATTTTACATAACTATACTATGCCCTTCCATTTCACTGTTGCCAACACTCAGGAAGAGAGGGAGGAGGATGGACCAGCAGAGCTCTCTAGAAGGCCATAAAGAATGGCCCTAGCAAAACCAGCTCTAGCTCTGGACATCACATCCAACTTATAGTGCTTGGTAAACGTACACAAAGAAGTCCAGGAAGCTGCCTCAAAAATATAGAGTTAGTATCCAAACCCTTGAAAAAAAGCACCAGAAGAAGCCACAGCCCTAGCAGAATGAGTCTTAACAGTAGAAAGTCTCTTGCCACGGAAGACATAAAAAAATGGCTTTAGAAATACAAGAAGAAACAGCTTGCTTGGAAATAGCCAAATCTAAAGATCTAGGATGAAAGGAAAGAGCTGATCAGATTTATAAAGAGTCTTAGTTCTATCCAAATAAAATCCAAGTTTGTCTATGCACATCCAAACTTTGCAGCACCTTCTCACTAGCAGATTGCGGAAAAGGGAAAAAGTGGGGAAATGAACAGACCGATTAAGAGGCCTCTCATTCACCATTTTGGCCATAAAAGGATTAATACAAAAGGGACACCCTGTCCTTATAGAACACTTGGAGGACAAGCCATAAGGACTTGAAGCTCAGATACCAGTAGGCAGAAATAAGGGCTAACAAAAGTACAGTCTTACAAGAACAATGCTGTAAGGAAGCTGAAGCTGTGGGCTTTAAAAGGAGCCTGGGTCAATTCTTCTAAACCAAAATTGACATCCCAGGAAGGAGGGACAGGAGACCTAATATGAAGGACACCTTTAAGAAACAGTTTAGCCTCAAATCTAGAAGCTAAAGGAGGTGATAAAGGCAGACAAGCAGAAAAAGCTAATAAATGGGCCTTAACAAAAGAATAAACCAACCCAACATTCATTGAGCAATGCACACAGATAAGACAGAACGAATGGAACACCCACAGAAAGTGGATCCAGGTTATAAAGAAAGACACCAAACAGAAAACCTCTTCCATTTGGATAAGTAGGATTTCATAGTTGAGGGCTTCTTGGCCTCCTGCAGATTCTTAAGCACATCTCAGAAAAAAGGTGTCTGTATGGAATCGAAATCCTATCACCCACAGTGTCAGGTGAAGAGTGGACAGGTGAGGATGGATGGCAGATCCCTCTTGTCTTGTGTATGTCCACCCTGAGAGGTAACTTGCGATGGTTGCCCTTGGCTAAATGTAGAAGAGGAAACCAATGCTGCCTGGGCCAAAAGGGAGTCACCAGCAAGATTTTGGGAGCATCCTACTGTACTCTGGGCTTTTGAAATAAGAGGAAGGGATGGGGAAGGCATAAACAAACATCCCCTTCCAGGAAAAAGTAAGGGCACCCACCTTCTAGAAAGCCTGGGACTCCGGCATAAAAATAGAGGAAGTAGTCTGTTCAGAGAGGAGACAAAGATCTACTTGAGGAGTACTCCACTGGTGGACAATGCCCAGAAAAGTACAGTTTTGTACCTACCATAAATGTAGATGTTCGAGGATCCACATTGCTGCAGTCCTAACTATTGGGTAGTCCGCTGTCCAGTCGGCCCGAATACCAAAGTATATGGCTGACGTCGGTCACGGCGCATTAGACTGACGTCAGTACGTCAGGGTACTAATGCGCATGACCGACGTCATATCCTCAGTCTTTTCTTGCCCCAGATGTCAGAAGACCCTAAAAAGACAAGGTCAAAACCAAAACACACCAAACATACCTGCACCAAAAACATATACAATATATACAAAGGTACCAGAATATAATCTCACCTACACAACCACCCCTAAACACAGAGGGGAAGGAGGGAGGGTAAATTGGACTGCAGCAATGTGGATCCTCGAACATCTACATTTATGGTAGGTACAAAACTGTACTATGTTCTTCATTCCACATTGCTGCAGTCCTAACTATTGGGTAGAATCCCAAAGCAGAGGTAAGGGAGGCTGGCAAATCATAAGGAAGCAGGAGCTGATAACATGCCTTGCAAAATAGCTGTGGCAAAACCAGCCCTAGACTTAGAGTAGAGAGGAAGGTGGTAATGCTTAGAGAAAGTATGCACTGAACTCCAAGTAGCTGCCTCCAAAATATCCTTAGTTGCCACCCCTTAGAAATGCTGTTGAAGTGGCAGTAGCCCTAGTGGAATGAGGCCTAATCCCAGCTGGAATCTCTTTGCCATGATGGGAATAACAAAATGCAATGCAAAACCCAATCCACCTAGAAATAGTTTGTTTTGACACAGGCTTGCCCTGAACTCAAAGCAAAAGAAACAAACAACTGCTGAGACTTTCTAAAATCCTTAGTCCTGCTTAAATAATAGCAATTGCCTGTGTACATCTAAAGTGTGCAAAATCTTTTCCCCTTTATTTTGGGGATCTGCATAGAAAGTAGGCAAATGAATAGTTTGGTTTAAAGCCACACTAGAAACCACCTTAGGCATAAAGGAAGGATTAGTGCGTAATGATACCCTATCCTTATGAAAAATCAAAAGGCTCAACCGCCATAAGGGCCTGTAACTCAGAAACCCTTCTTGCAGAAGTAATGGCCAACAAAAAAGCAGTCTTCCATGACAAGTATTTCAGGTCAGCAGTAGCTGCAGGCTCAAAAGGTTGTAGAGTAAGTTTCTCCAACACAAAATTGAGATCCCAAGCAGGAGTAGGAGCTCTACGTGGGGGTCTTATATTCTTTGCCCCTAAGAAATTGCTTGAATAAAGGATGTGAAAACAATGGTGGGTCACAATCATAGTGAGCTGAAATTGCTGCAGCATGAATCTTAATGGACGAGAAAGACAAACCTTTGTCCAATAACTCAGTAAGATATTGAAGAGCCACACTCAAATTAGGCTCCGAAATCTCCAAATTCTGTGCTGCAGTCCAAAATAAAAATCTCTTCCATTTTTCTGCATACACTTTCCTTGTACTAGGTCTTCTGGCTTCCATAATCACATTTAAAACTTGTTGAGGAAGTTGAGACCTGCTGTCTTTCAAAACAGAATATGCCAGGCTGTTAGATGAAGAGTTTGAAGCTTGACATTGAGCAGATGACCGTCCCTCTGAGATAATAGGTGTGGAATCAAGGGTAAAGGCCATGGAGGCTTCCTTACCAGACTCCTCAGTAATGGGTACCAGTGCTGCCGAGGCCAATCTGGAGCTATTAAAATCATCCTTGGCTTGTCTTGTCTGACCTTTAGAAGCACCTTTGGGAGAAGAGGCAGAGGTGGAAAAGCATACACATGAAGATTTTTCCAACTGAAAGAAAGAGCATCCACTTTCCAAGCTGTGTGATGAAATCCCTTGTGCAAAACTTTGGCAGCTGGTGGTTTAGTGGAGAAGCGAACAGATCTATGTCTGGAGTTCCCCATGACACTGTCAATTTTGAAATACATGAAGATCCAGTTTCCACTCGTGGGGATCCATGATTTGTCTGCTTAACACATCTGCTAAGGAGTTCTGTGCTCCGGCAGAAACCTTGCCTGAAGAGTTAGTTGCAAGCTGAGCGCAGTCTCCCATAAAATCATTGCTTGCCTGCACAATGGGTAAGAATGTGTTCCCCTTGTTTGTTGATGTACCACATGACAGTTGTGTTGTCTGTTAGAATCAACACCTGCCCTGGAAGAAGTAACTCCTTGAAAGCCATTAATGCAAACTGGACTGCTAACATCTCTTTCATGTTGATATGTAGATGCTGTAGTCTCAGGCCACTTGTCTTGTATCCACTTTCCATCTAGATGAGCTCCCCAAGCAATGTCTGAGGCATCTGTCGTTAGAATCTGACTTGCCTCTGGCGGGTCACAGAGAGTCCCTTGTTTAGGTGACATTCCTGAGCCCACCACAAAAATTCCATTTGAATGCAAGGTATTATTTGAATGACAGTGTCCAAATCCTGGCAGTGCTGTGTCCATAGATTTTGAGATACCATTGTAGCTTCCTCATATGCAGTTTGGCATTGGGAAGCACCAGAATACAAGATGCCATGAACCCTAAGGCTTGAAGGACTGTCCTTGCAGTCAGCCCGGACTGAAGAGATAATTGATGGAAGTAACTGGAAAGATTCTTTTGTTTGTCCGGGGTTAGAAAGGCCATCTGGGCTGCTGTATTCAGTCTCACACCCAGAAAGCACATGTCTTGAGAGGGTACTAGACTGGACTTTATTTCGTTCACAGAATACCCTAGGCATCTTAGCACTGCTATGACATATTCCAAATGCTGTAGAAGGTCTTCCTTTTCTTGAGCCAGAATCAGGCAGTCGTCTAAGTAAGGATAGATTTGAATTCCTTTTAGCCTGAAGTAAGCTATCACTGGAGCCAGAACCTTTGTGAATACTCTGGGCAGTAGATAAGCCAAAGGGCAATGCAGAGAACTGATAATGAGAATTTCCAGCTCAAACGCAGATACTTTCTGCAACTTAGTCTTATAGGCACATGAAGGTAAGCTTCCTTGAGATCTAAAGTTACCATCCAGTGATCTTTGCCCAGTAGAGGTAAAAGCTGTTGTAACGTCAACATTTTGAACTCTGGAATGTCCAGATAAGTGTTGAGGATAGATAAATCCAAAATTGGTCTCCACGTGTTCCCCTTCTTTGGTACTAGGAACAGGCGAGAATAAAATCCTAGGCCCCTTTCTGGCACAGGAACTGACTGAATGGCTCCTATTTGGAGTAACAGAGAAATTTGTTTGCGAGCCTCTGTTCTTTGTAGAGGAGGAATGTCTGGCATGCCTTTGAAAGGAGGCAAGGTATGGAAATAAAACCTGTAACCGTGGTGAATGATATCCAGAACCCATTTGTCTTGGGTAATTAAATCCCAATTTTCTTTGAAAAGAGACAGTCTTCCTCCTAGAGGTGCCGCCAGGCGAAGGTACTGGCAGCTGAAAAGGCAGGTCATTGGGTCTGCTTACGAAAGGACTGACCCCTGCCCTCACCAAAAGTCTGAGCAGGTGAACTGCCTGTCCTAGGCCTAAAAGAACCTTGAGCTCTGCCCCTACCACGTCTAGACCTACCCCTAGACTGGGAATCATAAGCAGGATAAGTCCACCCCTTAGTAGGCCAATTTCTACTAAACTTGGAGGCTGCACCTGCAAAAATCCTTAACAGTTTGCATAGACTTAGCCTTGTCCTCCATTTTCTTTAAAACTGCTTCCACAGGCGAACCAAACAACACATCAGACTGTAAAGGAGCATCCAAAATCCTTGTCTTAACATGCTCAGCTAAGTTCTGATCTCTCAACCAGGCGTGCCTACGAAGAACAGAACCAGTGGCAGCCACCCTGGAGGAGGCCTGCACAGCATCAAAACCACATTGCAAGGAATGTTTACCCACTTGTGCAGACACATGAACTAAATCCTGCAACTCTTTACACTCAATACCTTCCGCCAGAGCATCCACCTTAGATTTCAACTGTGAAAGAAGATAATTCTGATATTGTAACATGTGAAACTGACAATTCAACGCCCTCATGGCTAAAGTGGAAGAAGTATACACTTTCTTTCCCCATCTATCCAAAGCCCTTGCCTCTTTATCAGGAGGGACAGGATTTTTAACAACTGAGGCCTTCACACCTTTAGGCCCCTGAGAGACAGTTTCGGGTCTGCCCTAGGACTCTTAAAAGATACTTATGAGCGTCAGGCACCCTATAATACCTATCCGGTTTAACTGGGGCAGGAGGCAAAGAATCAGGATTCAGGGAAGCCTCTGCAAAACATCTTCCACCACATTCAAAACAGGAGGTATAGCTAAAGGCCTATGCTGGGGTAAAACAAGAATTCCCTAAGCCTTTTCCTGGAATCAGAGAAATCTTGACCTTCCCATTTAAAATGCTCCCTCATGGAATGCAGAGTCTCTGAAAATGAAAAATCCTCAGGAGGAGAAGCTGAAGGAGTAGAATCATCCACATCAGAATCAGAATAAGGAGGGAACTCCTGCAAGTCTTCAGCCGAAGACTCAGAAGCCTCCGAGCATTGCTCAAAACTCTCTAACTCAGGTTCCACCCTAGGCCTCTTATCAGGAGGGGGCATAGAACCCCTTATCATAGTAATCAAATCCTCTGCCATTTTAAGCATATGTTTCTTAGGCAAAGACCCTGAGGCACTAGGAGAAACCCCACTGAAGCAAAACTTGGCCTGCCCTCAAAGAAGCCTTGGAAACAGAAGGGGAGGCTCTAACCACCTTAGGAAGAGAAGGAAGAACAGCCACCTGAGAAGCCCCCTCAGCCTGGCCTACTTCCTGAGAGGATACATCCTGTAACAGTAAAGTCTCTCCCTGAGACTCCAAAGAAACACCTGGCAAAACCTCCGGCTCCACTGAGCCCTCTAAAGAACCGCCGTCTGGGACTGTCGGTTCTTCCACTCTAGGCTTTGCTGCTTTGTCCTTGCGTTTTTAGCGAAGCCGGTCGGAGCATCCGACGGCATTTTATAATTACAACGCTTCCCAAACACTAACCTGGCACAGTCTAACCTTCTCTTAATAGTGCGTTTGTTAAATCTAGCACAAGAGCGGCATCCAACAACGTCGTGCTCAGGCCCTAAACAAGGTATACACAAAGTATGGCAATCCCTATGAGGTATCTGTTTCCCACAAGAAATACAGTTATTCACTTTTTCTGACATCGGGTTAAATACTGAGGCAAGAAAAAACCAAAATATTCCCCAACGGGGTACTTAGCCAACTTTGATTCGGTCTGAAACTCTGGCTTCAGAAACTTTCAGAACGCCAACCTGCACTCGCAAAATTGCTTCTGCATCGGACCATGCGGCAAAAAAGACTGAGGATATGACGTCGGTCATGCGCATTAGTACCCTGACGTACTGACGTCAGTCTAATGCGCCGTGACCGACGTCAGCCATATACTTTGGTATTCGGGCCGACTGGACAGCGGACTACCCAATAGTTAGGACTGCAGCAATGTGGAATGAAGAACATCATATCCCTGTGAAGCATCCACTCATGGGATTGTGTTATGGACTTGCTCAGTGTCTGCCACAATGTTCTGACCGGAGGGAATATAAACTGCCTTAAGAGTCACACAATACTGGATACCTAGTTTCCACACTAGAAAAGCCAACCAGCAAAGGAAGTAAGAGCTCTCCCCTCCCCTTGCTCACTGACACAACATCACTGTAGTATTGTCTGTAAACGGTTCCACTTGAAACCATCGAATGTTCAGAACATCGAAGTTAAGATCATCGAGACCAGAACATTGATTTTCAGAACATCGAAGGTTCAAAGTAAACCACAGAAAAAGAAATAAACATTCAAAAACTATTTTATGCAGGGGGGCTTTGCCCCCCTGCACCCCCCACACCCACCTACTTTAATATTACAACTCCAAGATCGCACTACAGTGGGGTAAGGGAAATCTCCCGTTTACCGCTATATGCGGTAGCGCTAAACGGGAGATTTCCAGTATCCTACCTGCAATGCCAACACTCAGATGGCACACACACACAACATGCAGGGCACCTTGCTGCCCTGCATATACACCCAAAAGTTAACATTTTTACTTACCTGGCACTTTCACTTTGAACCTTCGATGTTCTGGTCTCGATGATCTGAACTTCGATGTTCTGAACATTCGATGGTTTCAAGTGGAACCCTGTAAACACATTGAGAGGCCCTGGGGAGAATAGAGGGTGAAAAGCCTGAAGAGCCAGCAGACCAGTTCTTATTTTCTTGACCTTGATGTAGGATTTCCTTTGATGAGGCAACCAAAGACTCTGCATCACAATCCCACTTAAAAAAATTCCATCATCCTGGAAATTATGTCCCCGAAGGAAATCTCCTCAAATGGGGTGTCAGGACTAGTGGATTCCTCCTCATCAGAATCAGAATCTAAAGGAGATGGAATCTAGGATGAATAAAGCAAGGGATTCCTCATCTGAATCTACCTCTTCTTCAGAGGAATCCTGTTCCCTAGGCCGTTTAAGAAGAGTAGAGGACCAAGGTGGAGCAGGAACAGAAACTCCTTCAGGAGGCTTCAAAGGCATAAGGGTATTCAACAAATCCTGAGTGAAATTCTGCCATTCTCTAAGGGTCCTTAGGAGGAGAAAAGTACAGTTGTGTACACTTACCATAAATGTAGATGTTCCGAGAGTGTATTCACTGTTGCAGTCATCACACTTGGGTTATCCTGCCAGGGGTAGCCCTTAGTTGGCCCAAATACCAGAGGCTTAATATTTCTGCGTCGGTTGCTGTCGCTCCAGGACTGACGTCAGGTCATCAGTGGTATAAAATCAGGCAGCTGACAAAATTACATCAGTTTTTCTTGCCCCAACTGTCAGGAGCCAGGTTATGGTGGAAGAACACAGGAACCCCCAAAGAGGGAGCTAGGTTACAGTGGAAGAACACCACCAGTAGAAAGTAAATATCAAAAATCCCCTGTAAGGAGCGAGAGAGAGAGAGACGAGGGGGGATGGAGGGTGGGAAATCAGCACTGCAACAGTGAATACACTCGAACATCTACATTTATGGTAAGTGTGCACAACTGTACTATGTTTCACTGCTGCAGTCATCACACTTGGGTTGATTCCCAAAGCTGAAGAAAAGGTTGGAGGCAGTCAAGAAGACTGGGGGCTGGCTAGGATGCCCTGTAAGAGACTGCGGTTGCAAAGCCTGCCCTGGATTTAGAGAAGATAGGCAGGTGGTAATGCTTGGTGAAGGTATGAACAGAAGTCCATGTTGCAGCCTCCAGGATATCCCTGATGGGGGCCCCTCTGAGAAAAGCTGCAGAGGTGGAGGTTGCCCTGGTGGAATGCATTCTGACCCCCTTAGGGGGTGGTTTCCAGTGGTGTTTGTAGCAGAATTGGATGCAGTGTGCTATTCATTTGGAGATTTTTTGTTTGGATATGGTCTTGCCCCTGCTGCAAAGCTGACTAGCAATTGGTCAGTTTTCCTAAAAGATTTAGTCCTATCCAGGTAGAATCTGAGCTGTCTGTGCACATCTAGAAAATGAAGAATTCTTTCCCCCTTGTTTTGTGGGTTAGGGAAAAAGGTGGGTAAATTTAATTTGGTTGAGAGCCACGCTGGACACCACTTTAGGCATAAAAGTTGGGTTAGTCCTGAGGGAGACCCTGTCAGCATGGAAAATGAGGAAGAGCTCTACAGCCATGAGTGGTTGTAGCTCTGAAACTCTTCCAGCTGAAGTGATGGCCAGAAGCAATGCTGTTTTCCGAGAGAGGAATTTTAACTCTGCTGAAGCTGCAGGCTCAAGGGGGGGGGGGGGGGTAGGGCGAGTTTTTCCAACACAAAGTTAAGGTCCTAGGCTGGGATAGGAGCTCTTCTGGGTGGCCTTAAACTGTTAGCCCCTCTTAGGAACTGTTTGATGAGAGGGTGTGAGAAGAGAGGTGGCTCTATGCTGTAATGAGCAGAGATGGCAGAGGCATGAATTTTAATAGAAGAGAAGGATACGTCCCTGTGTAGTAGGTCTGCTAAGTAATTCAGGATGAGAGGTAGGGAGGGCTGTGCTGTTTCAGCTCATTTAGCCTGGATCCAGGTGCAAAACCTTTTCCACTTGTCAGTATCGGATTTTCAAGTGCAGGGGCATCTGGTCTCACGCACAACATCCAGGACTTGTTTCCCTAGGCTGGCAGCTGGAGGAGAGGTCACAGAATAAGCCAGGCTGCCAGGTTCAGGGTCTGCAATTGTGGATGCATGAATCCTCCATTCTTCTGGGTCAGGAGTGCTGGGATCTGAGGTAGGTGCCATGGTGGCAGGGGTGATAGGCTGCACAGCAATGGGTACCAGTGCTGGCATAGCCAGTCTGGGGCAATCAAGATTTCCCTTGGTTTTTCCTCCCTTATTTTGAGCAGTACGCTTGAAATTAGGGGTAGAGGGGGAAATGCATAGATCGAGAGGTTTACCCATTTGGAAGGATAAAGCATCCACCTTCCAGGCCTTGCTGTGAGGTTCCTTGGTGCAGAATTTGCTGAGCTGGAGATTGCTGTGGGAGGCAAAGAGGTCCACCTTCTGGGTTACAAGGTTGAATGTTCTGTGGTCTAGCTGCCACTCATGGGTCCTAGCAGGTTTCTGTTTAAGCTGTCTGCCAGAGAGTTTAGGAAGCCTGGCAGGAATTGCGCTAGCAGGTGAATCTGCATGGTTGAAGCAGTGTGCCAAAGAGTCACGGTGGGCATGCAGAGAGGATAAGAGTGAGTTCCTCCCTGCTTGTTGATATACCACATCACTGTGGTGCTGTCTGTTTTGATCACTAGAAGGCCCGGGGACAGTAGGGGTCAGAAAGCTGTCAGTGTGTGCTGAACAGCTAGCATCTCTTTTTGGTTGACGTGTAGATGCATTGGATTTGGGCTCCAACGGCCCTGAATGCACCTGCCGTCCAGGTGTGCACCGCAGGCATAATCTGATGCGTCTGTGGCGAGGGTCTGGGCGGCGTGGGGTTGTGAGAAGGGAAGACCCTTGTTGTGGTTGCATGCTGCTGCCCACCAAAGAAAATCTTTCCTTAGACAGGGTATCATAGGTATGATAGTTCCCAGGTCTTGAGTGTGTTGACACCAAAGTTTTTTAGGTACTACTGTAGTTTCCTCATATGCAGTCTGGCATATGGAATGAGTAGAATGCAGGCGGCCATGAACTCTAGAGCTTGCAGGATTTTCCTTGCGGATAACTGGGTTCTGGTGGCTAGTTGTGAGAAGTAGTCTGCTTTCCTGGGAGCAGGAGGAAAGGTGTCAGAAGTCAAATTGGATTCCATAAAGACATCATCCACAACATCCAAAACAGGAGGGATGGCTAAAAGTCTGTGCTGTGGTAAATCTAAGAATTCCCTGAGTCTCTTTTTGGACTGAGGATAGTCCTGACATTTCCACTGGAAATGCTCCCGTAAAGTATGTAAGGTTTTACCAAATGAAAAATACTCTAGAGGAGAGGCAGAAGGAATGGATTCCTCTGCATCTGAATCCTCATAAGCAGATAGGGGTTGCATGTCTTTATATTCAGAAACCTCAAGTCATTGGATGCCTGGTCAGCTAAAACTGCTGGGGACAAGTCTCTTTCTTTTGGAAGGGGTAGGCTGGGCTTCCCCTAATAAGCATAAGATTTTCCTCCATTTTAAGCATTTGAGATTGAGGCATGGAAGCAGGTGCATGGCACTTGGGTCGTCTGTTTTTTAGACGTAGTTCGTAACCTGGGCCTTAGAAACTCGATTTAGAAAGAACTGAAGATGTGAAAGACGTCATTGGTTGTGTCGAGTATCGGTAGTGCGAAAAAAGTACAGTTGTGTACACTTACCATAAATGTAGATGTTAGAGTGTATTCACTGTTGCAGTCTTCACATTTGGGTTATCTGCTTGCAGTAGCCTTCAGTCGGCCTGATTAACAAAGTCTTGGGTCCTACGTCGGTTGCTGTCTCCTCTTCTGTGACGTCAGGTCACCAGGGGTATAAAACATGCAGCCGATGTTACATCAGTTTTTCTTGCCTCAGATGTCAGGTGCCCCCCAATGGGAAGCAATTAAATCTATAAATATGCAAGGTTATACCTCCAACAAAAAGGCAAATACACCAAAAAGGAAAAAGGTATAGCCAAAAGAAGTCAGGGGGTTGGAGGGAGGGTAACCAGGACTGTAACAGTGAATACACTCGAACATCTACATTTATGGTAAGTGTACACAACTGTACTATGTTCTTCATGTTTCACTGTTGCAGTAATCACATTTGGGTAGATTCCCAAAGCTAAGGATGGAAGGATGAATTTAGATAGCATTAGGACCAGCAGGACTGCAGTGGCAAAGCCAGCTCTGGATTTAGAGAAAATTGGCAAATGGTAATGCTTGGTGAAAGTATGTACAGAACTCCAGGTAGCAGCTTCTAGGATGTCCCTGGTAGAGAAACCTCTGAGAAATGCTGTAGAGGTAGATGCAGTCCTGGTTGAGTGGGTCTGATCCCCTGTGGGATAGGTTTTCCATGGTGCTTATAGCAAAAATGAATACAATGGCCTATCCATTTGGAGATGGTTTGCTTTGAAATAGCCTTCCCCGCTGTCCCTGCAGCAAATGTCACTAGCAGTTGTTCAGATTTCCTTTGCGGTTTAGTCCTGTCCAAGTAGAATCTAAGTTATCTCTGCACATGTAAGGAGTGCAGTATCCATGCCCCTTTGTTCTGTGGATTAGGAAAGAAGGTTGGCAAATGAATGGACTGATTAAGGGCCACACTGGATACCACCTTTGGCATGAGAGAGAGACTGGTCCTGAGGGACACACTGTCCGCATGAAAGATGATGAAAGGCTCCACTGCCACAAGGACTTGTAATTCAGATACCGTTCTTGCTGAAGTGATTGCTAAAAGGAAAGCTGTTTTCCGAGAAAGGAATTATAAATCTGCAGTAGCAGATGACTCGAAAGGAGGAAGAGTGAGTTTCTCCAATACAAAGTTAAGATCTCAGGCTGGAGTTGGAGCTCTCCTGGGTGGTCTTAAATTTTTGGCCCCTCTGAGGAACTGCTTGAGTAGTGGATGAGAGAAGAGGGAAGGTTCTGTGTTATAATGAGCTGAAATGGCTGAGGTGTGATTTTTTACGGAGGTAAAAGACAGGCCCCTGCTAAGCATCTCAGTTAAGTATTGTAGAATCTGACGTAAATTGGGCACTGCTGTGCTCATCCCTTGAGATTGGTTCCAGGCACAGAATCTTTTCCATTTTTAAGCATAAAATTTTCTAGTACTAGGCCTCCTTGCCTCTAAAATGATATCCATCACTGGTTTACTGAGGGATGATAAAGAGAGATTAGGTAATTAGCCAGGCTGCTAAGTTCAGGGTTTGCAGCTGAGGGTGCAGAATCATGTTCTCCTGCTGAGACAACAGGGAAGGAGTCTGAGGCAGGTGCCATGGAGCCAAGAGTGACACACTGCGCAAGAGTGTGTACCAGTGTTGGCGAGGCCAGTCTGGTGCAATTAAAATCGTCCTTGGCTTGTCCTATTTGACCTTTAGTAGTCCTTGGAGAGCAGAGGCAGAAGAGGAAAGGCATAACCTTTCCAGCTGAAGGATAGAGCATCCACTTTCCAAGCTCGTTTGTGGGGAATCCTTGTGCAAAATTTGTCCTGTTGATAGTTCTGGGGGGAGGCAAACAGGCCTATATCTGGACTCGCCCATTTGCTTGTCAACATGTTGAAAATCCTTGGTTCCAATTTCCGTTTGTGTGGGTCCATGAGGTTTCTGCTTAGTCCGTCTGCCAGTGTATTTAGTTTTCCTGTCAGGAATTGAGCTTGCAGATTCACTTGGTAGCTCAAGGCTGTGTTCCACAATGCCATGGCTAGTCTGCAGAGGTGGTAAGAATGTGCACCCCCCTGCTTGTTAATGTACCACATGACAGTGGTGTTGTCTGTCTTTACCATTAGTTGTCCTGGAAGAATGTGGTCCGTGAAGGCTGTCAGGGCATTCTGTACAGCTAACATTTCCTTTTGCTTTATGTCCAGGTGCATTTGATTTGGGTCCATTTGCCCTGAATGCACTTCCCTGCCAGGTGAGCCCCCCCATGCATAGTCTGAGTCTGTTAAGATTTGCTTGGCAGGGGGTAATGTGAACGGTAGTCCCCTATTTTGGTGGCAGGCCTCTGCCCACCAAAGGAACTCTAGGCGTAGGCAAGGTAAGATAGGAATCCTTGCTTCCAGATCCTGCGAATGTTGACACCACAGGCTTTTGAGATACCACTGCAGTTTCCTCATATGCAGTTTTGCATATGGAATTAGAAGAATGCATGAGGCCATGAACCCCAAGGCGTGCAGTATTTGCCTTGCAGACAGCTGCATTTTTGTGGCCACTTGTTTGAAGTAAATTGTCAAATATATCCGTTTCTCTGGTGTGAGGAAAGCCATCTGGGAAGTTGTATTCAAGCTTGCTCCCAGGAATATAATTTGTTGACAGGGTACCAAGTGGGATTTCTTTTCATTTATGGTGTACCCCAGACAAGTCAATACTCTGAATAAAGGCCAGATGACTGAAGAGAATGTCCTTGCTTTCTGCCTGAATTAGACAGTCATCCAGGTATGGGTATATTTGAATATTTCTTTGCCTGAAAAAAGCAATGACTGGAGCTAGGCATTTTGTGAATACCCGGCTAACTGACGACATTTTTGGATAATTAAACCGAGAACCGAAATATTTAGAAGCGAAAATATACAGACGACAGATAGTGCGCGGTTTAAATAAAGCACAAAACCGACAGCAAGGCACATTGTTGTCAGCGCCCGATTTACCTCAGATTTTACAATACCTAACTGAGATGCTTCACAAGGGCCTGTCTTTTTCCTCCATTAAAAACCATTAAAATCCACGCCTCAGCCATTTCAGCTCATTATAAACACAGAACCGCCCCTCTTCTCTCATCCACTTCTCAAGCAGTTCCCTCAGAGGGGCCAAAATTTTGAGACCACCCAGGAGAGCTCCAACCCCAGCCTGGGACCTTAACTTTGTCTTGGAGAAACTCATTCTACCTCCTTTCGAGCCAGCTGCCACTGCAGACTTAAAATTTCTTTCTTGGAAAACAGCTTTCTTTTCAGCAATCACTTCAGCTAGAAGAGTATCTGAATTACAGGTCCTTATGGCAGTGGAATCTTTCATGTGGACAGGGTGTCCCTCAGAACCAATCCCTCCTTCATGCCCAAGGTGGTATCCAGTGTGGCTCTTAATCAGTCCATTCATTTGCCAACCTTCTTTCCCCAATCCACAGAATAAAGGGGAACAGATACCGCATTCCTTAGATGTGCACAGACTTGGACAGGACTAAACCTCAAAGGAAATCTGAATAACTGCTGGTGGCATTTGCTGCAGGGGCAGAGGGGAAGGCTATTCCAAAGCAAACCATTTCTAAATGGATAAGCTATTGCATTCATTTCTATAAGCACCATTGAATACCCCTGATGACCTGACATTATGGAAGAAGGAACAGCAACAGACGCAGGACCCAAGACTTTGTTAATCAGGCCGACTGAGGGATACCTGTAAGTAGATAACCCAAATGTAATGACTGCAACCGTGAATACACTCGAACATCTACATTCATGGTAAGTGTACACAACTGTACTTTCCACAGTTGAAGCATCTCGTGGCATACTGGACTCGGAATGGGTCTCAGCAGTGGCCTGCGAATCTGAAGTAGCGGTTATCAGGGGCTACGAATGCGCCCGAGTACCGGGTGCCTCGGCGGCCTATCTCTGTCTTTATCTCTGTTTTTTTTCGGAATGTCTGTAGTCAGATGGCTTACCGGAAATGTATTGGGATAATTAAACAGAGCACAAAAATATTTAGAAGCAAAAATATACCAACGACTGACAGTTCGTGGTTTAAATAAGGCACAAAACCAACAATGAGGTACATCGTGCTCAGGGCCTAGGCAAGGAATACAGTACGAATGATAATCTTTGAGGTATTTGCTTTCCACAAGAAATGCAATTATTTACTTTTACTGACATCGGGAGCAAGAAAAAATTTCCCCAATGGGGTACTTAGCTTTTAGTTGAAAATTTCGGTTCTGAAACTTGAAAATTAAAATTTCAGGAGTCGGCCGACTGGCACTTGCAAAGTGCATCTGCTTCGGGCATCGCACAGCAAGAAAGACTGATGTAATGAATTCAGCTGCATGTTTTATACCCCTGACGACCTGAAGTCACGGAAGAGGAGACAGCAACTGACGTAGGACCCAAGACTTTGTTAATCAGGCCGATTGAGGGCTACTGCAAGCAGATAGCAAGTAGATAACCCAAATGTGATGACTGCAACAGTGAAACATGAAGAACATCTTCCTCAGAAGCTGGTGCTTGCTCTGCGGCTCTGGACCCATCCAAAGTAGAGACATACGGAGGATCCTTAGTCAAAGAAGGGTCTCGCTGCATACCGGACTTCGAACGGGTCTCGGTAGCGGCCTGCGAATCCACAGAAGTGGGCATCAGGGGCTGTGAAAGCACCTCACCGAGGACCAGAAAACTGACTACTAGCTTAACAGAAGTGTCGTCGTCAGTTTTGGACCTATGCGGTGTGTCTCTGTCTTTATCCTTACGTTTTTCTGGAAGCTCTGTAGTTGGATGGCTTACCGAAGCCATGTCAGAATACGGGGAGACCAAGAGCGAAAATATTTATCTACAATAAGGGCCCAAAGACGTACAGTTCTGGCATTGAACAAAGCACAAAAGCGACAGTGAGGTACGTCGTGGTCTAGGCCTAAACAGGTGACGCAGTAAGAATGGAAGTCTCGGTGTGGTATTTGCTTTCCACAGGCAAGACAATTGTTAACTTTTTCTGACATCGGTTAGAGCAAGAAAAAAGGATCCCCAACGGGGTACTTAGCTTTAGAAGACTTCAATGTCAATTCAGAAACTAAACTCAGGTAGCGGCCGACCGGCACTCGTGCGAACTGCTTTAGGATCCTTGGCAAGAAAGACTGATATAATGGTGTCAGCTGCCTGATTTTATACCACTGACGACCTGACGTTAGTCCTGGAGTGAAAGCAACAGATGCAGAAATACTAAGCCTCTGGTATTCGGGCCAACTGAGGGCTACTCCTAGCAAGATAACCCAAGTGTGATAACTGCAACAGTGAAACACAAAGAACATCATTCTTTGTTTCTTTTTCAAAGGGACATCTGCCCTGTAAAATGTAGACTGCTCAAGACGCCAGATGACATTCCACAATCAGTCAGAATTTCCCTCTCTAACCAAAATTGGAGGAACACCTTTAGGCCCTTTGGTAATAGTCAGCCCCTGGATCATAACAGACATCTGCAAGGCCTCCAGGGACGTGTGCAATGTCAGATCCATAATGGTCTCCAGATTCCTCTGCTGCAAGCACTTCAATGGAGATTAACTAAGTTAGCATACATAGGGGCGAATGCAGCTCCCACTGCAGTGCCCTGCAATTGATGAAAAACTCTCATTAAACACAAAAAAATTTTTTAAGCAAAACAACAAATAAATAATTCAGTGACATAATGGGAGAAAGAAGAATCTCCTAAAAAAATAATGCACAGCTTGTATCCCTTAAACAGGTTTTACATTGGTGTACAAACTTTTTACATCCATACATAACCAAAACATCAAACTCTTCCACTTCAATCACTGTAATTTATTCAAAAGTCTTGCCATCTCTAATGTAGGATGGAATTTTCATGACATCTTTTTATAAACATCCATGCAGTAGTATACAGATATTTTTCAAAAAATATTTCTCTGCTGAAACTATTGTGTCTTCCACTAAGATTAGTTATACCCTTATGTGTTTCTGTTAAGCAGTAAAATACAGCTATTTTACTGTCTTGTACACCAAACTTTTTTTCCACATCTCCATCTGTGAAATCGTAGTCCTTTTTTTAACAAATTCTTATATTCTTCGATAGACTCATAATACTTTGCTATATCACACCTCTCGTATACTAAACCATCATTAAAGATGGGCATAACACATCTCAAGATATTGGGTGTAATGCAAAATAAGTTGATTCTCTTTGTCCGACTGTTTCACCACCAGTGTTCAATCCTTACAAAATGCTGAAAAAGCCTGCCATTGTTCTTTAGTCAAATGATAAATTATATTGTTTTTATTTGCAATACACTTATAGAAAAGTTGTTCACTCTGAAAACTTAAAGTGGAAATATAGCCTTGTATACTAGAATTCCCAAATGTAGGAATAAACTGACTATCTACAGGAATATTACTAGTGTCTAAATTACTGTATGCATTTACATCATTCGCCATAGAACATTCCTCAGAAAAATATGAGTAAAAATTCAGACCATCATTACATGCAATGAGACCTTCATAATTCCGTATGCTGAAAAAATCAAATGCAATTTTCTACTTGGTCTAAATATTTCACTTTTTAACGCATGTAATCTGGGCAATCTTCCTCAGAGGAATCCTGTTCCCTAGGCCTTAAGAAAAGTAAAGGACCAAGGTGGAGCAGGAACAGAAACTCCTTGAGGTGGCTTCAAAGGCAGAAGGGCATTAAACAAACCCTGAGTGAAATTCTGCCATTCTCTAAGGGTCTTTAGGAGTAGGCGGAACATTCTTGGTTTCTTTTTCAAAGGGATGTCTGCTCAGAAGGCTCAAGACGTCTGATGACATTCCACAGTCGTAGTCAGAACTTCCCTCTACAAACAAAACTGGAGGAACACCTTTCGGCCCTTTGGTAACAGTCAGCCCCCGGATCATAACTGACATCTGCAAGGCCTCCAGGGGCGTGCGCAAGGTTGGATCCATGAATGGCCTCCAGATTCCTATGCTGCAAGTGCTTCAAAGGAGGAGCTGGAAGATCCTCTGAGCTTTCCTTAACCTAAGCAGAAACATATAGCAGAGGCAGTACAGAGGAAGAATCAGATCTAGACTTCTTGGCCTTCACGGATGTCTGACCCTCAGAGGGCAAGTTCCTTCCATAGTATCTTTCCCCGAGACATTGGTTCTCTAAATACAAGGCCAAATAAGAAAGCCAGCTAGAGAGTCTGTGGGATGAAAGCCTCACAAATGGAACAGGACATATGGTTGTGGGGAGCACAGAGACAAAACAATTACTGCTCATGATGGTCTCCTGCACTGGCGTTTACACTTTCTGAATGACATGAAACCCCACAAGCAAATCAAAGAAAAAGATAACAGCAAAAAAAACCCAACGGGGCACTTATCTGAAATGGCTTAGTGAACTAGCAATGACCTGAAGTGTTCAGACATATGATCAAAAGATGGCATCTGGAATGACAGTAAAGTTCTGAGAATGGTATGTCCAGATGTAACCTTTATGCCCTACGCTACATGCGGGGAGCATACATTTGATGTATGATGGACCTTAAAACAACCTAAAGGCTTTTGTACACTGGCTGGATGTCGGGCCACCGTTGACAGTAAATTCCTACAGTAAAGGATACTGCAACAGTGAAATGGAAGGATATCTACACAAACTACAAAATCATTACAGACAGAAATGCACTGGCTCTGCATTATGGACAGTTTAATACCAGCAGTGAAAATGCTTTTAGTCCCTTTAATTTTGTACACGGGTCACACATTTTAATCGACCTGAGAAGGTATGGGTGAGGAGTTCAAAAAAATGTATTTGGGAGGGAAAGAGGGCATGAATTTAGTGGGACAAGTTGATTCTCCTCATAGAACGAGGTGGTTTGGGATCAATTAATTTGAAGGGACACTTCAGAGCTACCAGGGACTGAAAGTATGTACAGATAGAAAGGGATAGGAGAGTGCCAAGTGAAAGAACAGCTCTGTTTGAATTTTTTAGTAAAAAGTCTAGAACAGAAGCTGTTACAAATGGAGTGTTAAAAAGGGAGTCCCTCAGGGATCAGTCCTTCGACCACTCCTTTTTGGCAATTACTTCTCAGAGGTCTAGGCCAATGTCAATGGTCTCTGGCTGACTAAATTTGCAGATGATTCAAATTAGGAGCAGTCACTGAATTTCACACTGGCACAAATGTTCTCCAAGAGGGGCTGAGAGAAACAACTGGTGTTACAGCCATGGACTAAATACCAAGAAATGCACAACAGCATCCTTTGGGAATTCATCCATCCTTGGTAACTATCATACTGTCAACACACCCCTTAGAGTTGACCCAGTAGTCAAGGAATTGGGGACACACACAGATAGTAATCTAGCCTTTAACCATCACGTGGCTACAGTGGTGAGGAAATCATTCTACGTTGTCTGACTTTAAACTCCAAGGAAGTCAATGTTCCACTGTATTTGGCATTCATCAGACCTATCACTGAGTAAAATGCCCCCCTTTGGTAAGTACCTAACCAGGCATATCCAACAATTTGAACATCCACGGAGGCTTCTCATTAAAGAATACAGGGCGTAAGTAAAATGTCCAATGCAGACTGCCTCAAGGCCCTATCCCTGTATTCTGTCTTCTACAGGCCTTTGAGGGGAGATCTATGCCTAGCATACAGACCCCACTCTGATGGACCTTCTGCATATCCACAAAACAAACAGAACCAGAATTACCTGTTCTAAAGACTTAAATCTCACATGAGATACAAACAGGACCTGCTGGAGAGATGGGGTAGTCTCTGGGATACATACCCATCTGTGGAACAGGCTCACCATCCACGTGAAGCATAGTTCCTCCCTAACCCAATTCAAGTGCAACTTGGACAGTTGAATGGGAAACTGGAAATTCATCCCTGGTTTGGCACCTATGTTTCTAATGGACACAAGTAACCTGTAAATGGTTCCTCTCCCAAACCCATGCTTACACTTACCAAGGTATCAGAACTTGTCAGAGATTTGGGATGCATGGCTAGGCTTAAAAAAGACCCTTGTGGTCGTTAGCCTAGTAAACACCTATGAACCTATAATTAGTATGGCATATAAAATATTTTGTGATAATTATAATCAATCGATCTGAACAGATTAGAAAAAACATTGTGAACAGACTTGAAAGTTAATTTACTAAGAACAGTAGAAGGATATCTGTATGGCTCCCAGACATGCAACAAAGTCCAAAAAGGTTTATGATTTTCATTCAAAGTGTCTGCATATGCATTTTATACTCCAAACTTCAGAGATTTTTTTTTTCTCTTGGTGGAGCAAATGGTTGTAATTAAGGAAGTGATTACTTTGAGCTTAGATATAGGCTCTGAATTGGCTAAGCACAATAAGGTCCAAATTTATACTAGTTACCAAACAAGCAATTACTAGAAAATGGAAATCAAAATCCAAAGCAACTATAATTGAAGTACTGAATACTGTAAAGGAGATAAACAGAGTAGGATCTTTACAAAAAGAGAAGGAGCAAGTTATAATGCAATAACTGGAATTTGTGGGAATACCACATGCAGAATAATGTTAATGAGTGGAATTTAAGGGAAGGCAGAAAAATCTGCAAATGTATGCAATGCTGAAGTAAATGAACTTTATTAATAAATGTAATGCATTAAAAAGTGTTTCTTGGTTTACTATAAGGTCGAAGACAAAAAACTTTTAATGGAAAGACCAAAATCATCTCAAAAACATTTACCTAAATGTCGATCAGAAAAGTACAGTTGTGTACCTAACATAAATGTAGATGTTCGAGTGTATTCACTGTTGCAGTCATTACACTTGGGTTATCCTGCTGGCAGGCTACCCACAGTTGGCCTGAATTCCAAAGTCCTGGTCCCGCGTCGGTTGCTGTCGCCTCTTCCCTGACGTCAAGTGCGCCAGGGGTATACAAGATGCAGCAGATGCCATTTTCTTCAGTTTTTCTTGCCCCAGATGTCAGGTGCCCCCAAGAAGGTAGGCAATACATATTGCTTATAAAAACATACAGTAAGAAATAAAACAATACCTTCATCTACAAGCAAATACACCACACAGGATAGAGAAGTCCCAGCAAAGAAAGGGGGATGGAGGGTGGATAACCTGGACTGCAACAGTGAATTCACTTGAACATCTACATTTATGGTAGGTACACAACTGTACTATGTTAATCGTGTTTCACTGTTGCAGTCATTACACTTGGGTTGAATCCCAAAGTTGAGGTTGGGCGGCTGGGTCTAAATAGGATTAGGAGTGGCTATGAGGCCCTGCAGAACTGCAGTGGCAAAGCCTGCTCTGGATTTAGAGTAAAGAGGTAAGTGATAATGCTTGGTAAAAGTGTGTACTGAACTCCAAGTTGCAGCCTCCAAAATTTCCTTGGCTGGTACTCCTCTGAGAAAGGCTGCTGAAGTGGCTGCTGCCCTGGTAGAATGTGGCCTAATATTCTTAGGCACTGACTTGCCATGCTGTGCATAGCAGAAACTAATACAATGTCCTATCCATTTTGAAATAGTCTGCTTTGAGATAGCCTTTCCTTGTGATCCTGCAGCATATGCTACAAACAGTTGCTCAGTTTTTCTGAAAGCTTTTGTTTTGTCCAAGTAGAAGCACAGTTGCCTGTGTATGTCCAAAGAGTGCAGAAGTCTCTCCCCTTTATTCTGGGGATTTGGATAAAATGTTGGCAAATGAATGGTTTGGTTAAGAGCCACACTGGATGCTACCTTTGGCATAAAAGTTGGGTTTGTCCTTAGTGAAGCCCTGTCCGGATGAAAAATGATAAGGTTCCACTGCCATTAATGCCTGTAACTCTGAGACTCTTCTTGCTGAAGTCATTGCTAGGAGAAGAGTAGTTTTCCATGATAAGAATTTTTTATCAGCTTTATTGGCTGGCTCAAAAGGAGGCAGTGTGAGCTTTCCTAAGACAAAGTTGAGGTACCACGTGGGTATCGGTGCTCTCCTTGGGGGCCTTGTGTTTTTTGCCCCTCTAAGGTACTGTCTTAGCTGTGGATGAGAGAAAATAGGAAGTTCCATATTGTAATGAGTTGAAATGGCAGAGGCATGGATCTTAATTGACGAGAAGGATAGGCCTTTGTCCAGCATCTCAGTTAGGTATTGTAAAATCTGAGGAATATTTGGAACAAGTGGTTCAAGTCCTTGTGCCTGGTTCCAAGCACAGAATCTCTTCCATTTTTCTGCATAAGATTTCCTGGTGCTGGGCCTCCTGGCTTCCAAAATTACATCCATAACAGCTTTAGAGAGAGGTGCGTTCTGAGTGGCTATATTATCTGCCATGCATCCAGATTTAAGGTTCTGAGTTGGCTGTGTAGGATCTGATTGTTTTGTTGAGTCAGAAAATGAGGAATTTGAGGTAAAGTCCAGGCTGGACCTTGAGACAAGCTCTTTAGGATTGGGTACCAGTGCTGATGTGGCCAGTCTGGGGCAATCAGAATCATTTTTGGCTTCTCTTGTCTGACTTTCAGGAGCACATTGGGAAGGAGAGGCAGTGGTGGAAAGGTGGAAACTGTTAGGGTTTTCCAGCTGAATGACAGAGCATCCACTTTCCATGTTTGTGAGTGAAAGTCCTTGTGCAGAATCTCTGTAGTTGGCAGTTGTGATGGGAGGCAAAAAGATCCATGTCCGGGCATCCGCATTTTCCTTGTTATCATGCTGAAGACATGCGGATTTAGTTTCCACTCGTGAGGGTCCATGAGGTTTCTGCTTAGTTCATCTGCCAGAGTATTTTTCTTTCCTGGCAGGAATTGTACCTGCAGATGTACTTGATAGGTTAGTGCTGTGTTCCACAAAGTCATGGCTTACCTGCAGAGGGGGTAGGAATGTGTGCCCCCTTGCTTGTTTATGTACCACATAACTGTAGTATTGTCGGTCTTTAGTAATAGTTGTCCTGGATGTAGTAGATCCTTGAAGGCTGTCAGGGCATTCTGTACAGCTAGCATCTCTTTTTGAAGATGCATTTGGTCCGCAGGCCACGTGCCCTGAATACATTTTCCTGCCATGTGTGCCCCCCAGGCATAATCCGATGCATCTTTTGTTAGTGTCTGCCTGGCTGTGGGTAAAGTGAAAGGCTGTCCCTTGTTGTGGTGACAGGCCAGTGCCCACCATCGAAACTCCTGTTGCAGGCAGGGAATAAGAGTTATTATTGTTTCCAGGCTGTGGCAATGTTGAGTCCAAACACTTTTTATAGATACCACTGTAGCTTCCTCATATGCAGACTTGCATATGGAATTAGCAGGATGCAGGATGCCATGAAGCCCAAAGCCTACAGAATTTTTCTTGCAGGTAGCTGGGTCCTTGTTGCCATCATTTGAAAGTAACGAGTCAGTTGCCTTTGTTTGTCTGGCATGAGATAAGCCATCTGGGCAGTTGTATTTAAGCTTGCACCCAGGAATATTATCTCTTGACAGGGCACTAGTTTTGATTTCTTTTCGTTTACTGTGTACCCTAGGCAAATTAGTAATCTTTTTACAAACACCACATGCTTTAGTAGAATGTCCATGCTCTCTGCTTGACTATGGCAGTCGTCCAAGTAGGGGTATATTTGAATTCCTTTTTGTCTGCAAAAAGCAATTACTGGTACCGGGCATTTTGTGAAGACCCTGGGCGCAGTAGATAAGCCAAAGGGCAGTGCAGAGAATTGGTAATGCATTGAGCCAGCTATGAATCTGAGGTATCTTCTGCAAGATTGTCTGACTGGGACATGCAGGTATGCCTCTTTGAGGTCCAAAGTAACTAGCCAAGCCTTCTTGCCCAGCATGGGTAGAAGTTGCTGCAGTGTCAACATTCTGAATTTTGGAACATCCAGGAAAGTATTTAGAATTGACAGGTCCAGTATTGGTTTCCAGGCTTTGTCCTTTCTGGGTACCAAGAAAAAAGTCTTTAGTAAAAACCTTGCCCCTGTTCTTGCTGTGGTACTTTTTGTATAGCTCTCATGTCCATGAGAGCAGAAATTTGTTTTTGTGCCTCTGCCCATTTGTGGCAGGTCTGGCATACCTTTTGACCTTGGTAAGATGTGAAAGTGGAATCTGTAACCCTGAGAAACAATATTCAGTACCCATTTGTCCTGGGTGATCATGTGCCAATTTTGTGAGAAAAGTGCTAGTTTTCTCTCTAAGGGTGCTGCCAAAAGGTAAGTGCTTGGCATTTGTAGAGGGAAGTCATTTGGACCGTTTCCTATAAGGTTGTGATTTGTCTTCTCCGCCTTTGGGGACAGAAGCATCCCATTGTTTAGGTCTGTATGAGCCTTGGGGCTGAGATCTGCCTCTTTGTGGCCTGTCTGACACAGGAAAGGACCAATTTTTAGAAGGCCAGTTCCTGCTAAATCTAGGTGCCTGAACCTGTAAGAAATCCTTTACTGTCTGCATTGATTTTGCTTTATCCTCCATTTTCTTTAACACCTCTTCTGCCTGAACACTAAACAAAGTATCATGCTATAATGGAGCATCCAATAATTTTGCTTTAACATGATCAGGTAAACTTTGTTCTTTTAACCAAGCATGCCTTCGAATGACAGAACCTGTAACCGCAACTCTGCAGGAAGCCTCTAATGAATCAAAACCACATTGCAAAGTATAAATCCAACTGCTACAAAAACACGAACTTTGAACAAAGTGAATCCGCTTAGGCTGAATGCTTATTTTAATAAAGCGAATTGGATAAGCGTTCAGCCTAAGCGGATTCACTTTGTTCACATTGCAAAGTATGCTTTCCCACTTGTTCAGCTGCATGCAATAAATCCTGCATTTGTTATTGTCAGGACATTCTGAGCTTGTAAGCATTTTCTGTTTTAGCAAAGACATTAGGTAGTGTTGATATTTAAGCACGTGAAACTGGCAGTTTAAAGCCCTTACAGCTAAAGTAGCAGAAGTGTACACTTACCCCCCCCCCCCCCATCTATCTAGTGCTCTAGAATCCCTATCAGAGGGAACAGGGTTTTTTGCAGTGGAAGCCTTGAACCCTTTGGGACCCTGAGAAATTGTTTCTGGGTCAGCAGCAGGGTTTTTATAAAGAAATTTATGAGAGTCTGGGACCCTGTAGTACCCATCTGGCTTGACTGGTGCAGGGGGTAAAAAATCAGGAGACAAACTGGATTCAGAAAAAACATAATCAACAATATCTAGTACAGGGGGATAGCAAGGGGCCTGTGCTGAGGCAGTAAAAGAAAGTCTCTGAGCCTTTTCTTGGATTCTGAATATTCCTGGCTCTCCCAATGGAAATGCTCCCTCATGGTGTGCAAGGTTTCCCCAAAAGAGTAATCCTCAGGAGGAGAGGCTGAAGGGATAGATTCTTCAGCATCAGAGTCCACATAGGGAGGAAGAGAATATCCTTGTCCTGAAGAGGAATCAGAGGAAACAGAAACCTGGTCAGAAGAGTCATAGTCAGTGTCTTGCCTAGGCCTTTTATCAGGAGGGGGATGGGAACCCCTGATCAAAGTAATTAGGCCCTCGGCCATTTTAAGCATCTGTTTCTTTGGCATGGATAACTGTCCAGGAGAATCCTGTACTGGTTTGTCTTTAATGGTGATTTAGACTTTGCCTTGGCTGCTGAAGTGGACTTGATAGTAAGCTGTGTAGGTCTGAAGACACCCTCAGAAGCCGATGCCTGCTCAGCGGCTCTGGACCCATCTGAGGGAATAGTTTCTGTAGGCCCAATACCTTGAGTTTCCATTGGCCTAGTTGTCTCCACGTGGGAGTCGGAGGCAGCCTGTGGCTCTGAGGTAGCAGGTGTCGGGGGCTGTGAAAGCGCCTCACTGAGAACCGGCAGCTGGCCTAGAAAAGACTTTGTCACCGGTTTTGGACCTCGGATGCCTGTCCTTTTCTTTGTCTTTGCGTTTTTTTATGAATTCCGGTCATCGGTTGTTCCAATGGCATTATGTAGTTAAACCTTCGGCCAAAGTAATGTAAAGCAAAATCAAACAGACGCTTAGTGCGTTGGTTGAATCTAGCACAAAACCGACAACTAGCAATGTCGTGGTCAGGGCCTAGGCAAGGAATGCAGTAAGAATGAAAATCCTTATGAGGTATTTGCTTCCCACAAGAAATACAATTGTTAACTTTTACTGACATCGGTCTGGAGCAAAAAAAAGTTTCCCCAACGGGGTACTTAGCTTTATTGAAGATTTCGGTTCTGAAATTCAATTTCGAAAATCTCAGGAGTCGGCCGACTGGCACTTGTGAACTGCTTTTGCTTCGGGCACCGCGCAGCAAGAAAGACGGAGGAAAATGGGGTTGGCTGCATCTTATATACCCCTGGCGCACTGACGTCAGGGAAGAGGCGACATCAATACACGCCGGACCAGGACTTTGGAATTCAGGCCGACTGCGGGTAGCCTGCCAGCAGGATAACCCAAGCGTAATGACTGCAACAGTGAAACACTATGAACATCACAATTGACATTAGACATACCAGACTTCCAGTTTCAAAAGTCTGCATATGTCCTTTTATGTTTTTGCAATGGGCACAGCTCCCAACACTCCCTGCAGATTTTATATATATATATACATATACACACACATACACCAACTCAGAGATCGCACTACAGTGAGAAAAGGGGTAGATTCCCTGATCCTCACTGTACCACAATCTCCATTCACAATGCTAAACTCATCAACAATGAATCACGCTTTAGTTTTATTATTATTACGAGTTCGAATTCAGTTTGGCATTGCGTAACTTTGAAACTGTACTTTCCTTTGACATTCAAATCAACTGCATTTCCAGCTTATACAACAGTAAACAGTTTTTCTTTTTCGATACTGTATATGCACCTATGTCACTTTGAACGTTAAATGTATAATAAAGATGCTTAAAATATGCAGAACTACCAAAACTGCCTACAGTTGAGGAAGAGGTCTCAAGATTTCCAAATGGGAATTTTTCACTGGTAGATACAAGTTAGTGTTTGTGGCAGATAAAGCAAACACCAAATTGTGTCTGTTTAACATGCCATTAGAAAGCAACAGATTCCTTAGAACTCCATTCCATATTTCATCAGCATTAGAGCCATTATAAGGAGTGGTTACACAAGAAATTCAAGACTCGGAAGGTGCAAACATAAATCGGGTATTGCAGACAACTTCACTAATGATGCAACATCCTGCAAAGTTTGTACCAAATATGCTAGCGATAACTATGCCTCTAGGAAAGCTTTTAAGCTAAAGGTGCAGCCTACAAAGAAATATGAACAGCAAGAATTTTAAAATGCTCAGGAAACTAAAGAGATGCAGAAAAAGCACCATGCGAACAATACATGCAGAATAATGTTGTAGAGGAGGAATTAGATTTAAAAGAAGGCAGGATTTGAGCAAGCTATGTAATGTTAGGCAATGACTGGATAGACAAGTGATTTATGATGTTTGCAACAAAATGTCAACATGGTTTTACTTTCATAAATATACGACTGTATGTCATAAGTGAATTTAATAAAGATGGTTCTTGTTTAAACAATAAATAAATAAAATTAAAAAAAAAAAAACAACTTAAAAATGCACCAGTTCTACAACAGAGTTGGTTTATTCACATCATCATGTCACAGACACCAGTCAGAATCATACAAGAGATAAACATTTTTGCAAGAGAACAAACCAGTTGTCTAGGAGTCAAGAGCATTTACAAATGCACAAAAAACATTGCTCAGACAAAAAATGTTAGCAACAGTGTACGAAAGGGAGAATTTCCTGGAGTGTGCTCAAGTCAGACAGCAAGCCACAAACCCTTCCCAAAGCACATTCAGGAAGTCCTTGTACAAGGCACTTCCTATACTGCAAAGGATATTAAATCACCAGAAGCATGACCTGAATGTGGAATACAAAACTAGGTAAGGAATTATGCAGATCAGCTATATCCAATAGAACACGACATACGAAGGCCCGTTAGAAAAAACATTCTGTTTACTTCAATTCTCTCATCTGCTTAAGTAGAGGTACAAATCATCAATGCTCAAGGAGGTGGAAAAAGAGCAAAGTTCTACCATACGGCTGGCTTGGCAGAGATATTGTTGGTTGCCCTGACTTTCCACAGCATGCTGGGTTTGCATAGGTGAAATATGGGTGTGCAAATAGGGAGCAGTGAGTGGAGTTTCAAACACCTCAAGAAATCTGTCTACACATGTACTAGCTACTGCCATTCACCTTTAAATCCAAGTCTCTACTGGCAAAGACTAGGCATGCTCCCAGCATGTTCTTACCACAGACAAATCAAGCAGGGTTCTGCCTAATTATTTCGCTATCCCCTTCAGCATCTGGGATCACAACTTAACCTTTACACTGTATGGACATGACAAATAGATTTTTTTGACAAAAGGAAAAGCAAAAGAATTTTAAGGATGGACTGACTTGCAAATGCAGTCATTGTAAGCCATTATAAAAAAGGCTAGCCTAACCAAAAAAAAATAATCAGTAAGTTAAGAAATTCTGCATTATTCTTAAGCAAGAAAGGTTTTTGATGTACAGAGATGACAAAAAAGGCTGCAATCAGATAAGAAAATAAATTATTGACAATACATGAAACATCTGGGAACAGTCAAACACAAGGAAAGAACAAGAGATATTTAATGGCAAGTAGTTCAAAGATTAACCGCTTGTAGTGTACACCATAATACTGAACAAAAGATGCAAATACACCAAGCGGCATAGGCAAAGATTTGTTTCAGTTCAAAAAGCCAGGTATTGCCTGGTTGTGTATTACTGTTCTAAGTTCCCTGAAATAATCAGAACAGACACAAGTAGAAGTGTGACTAGAGCATTAAAGTCTATATTCTTGACAAAGAACATAGTAGATATTGTTGGATATGACAAATAATCATAATACATTAGTCAAAGGCTGAAAAAAATCTGTACTAAGAATTCAGGCATATCACAAAACAAGCCCATTTCACTGCGGTGAAAAAGCAGAAGTGTGGAGAACTATTCAAACGGTATAGGACCTCAAGAAGAGAACCAGCTGCAACAAAAGCTACAAGGATCATAATCAAACCATTATGGAATAAATGAATATGCCAATGCAGGGAATTAAGTCTCTCATCAGCTCAATTACTGATGGGAAGAAGGCTTAAAAACAAATATTTCAACTATGTTTCTTACCTACATCTGAAAATCATTGCAGAGAAAAGGAAATACTGGGAATAAAATCAGACAAAAATCCTACTACGACAGGCTGTAAGATGTTGTAAGTGTGGTAAGTAAGAATATGACAACCACGGCAAATAAAGGCTATGTTGTCTGGGAGGAAGATGGAAATCTGTGTAAAGAAATCTCACACCGGTGAAGATAAAACTGATGAAGTCAAGACTTCTACAAGACAAGCAACTAGAATCAAGTCATGTCACAAGAAAACAGGCTCAGAGCTTTGACCATCAATAGCTGTGGACTCGAAGTCTTACTTCCAAGTAAAACTGCGTTGCTGGGACAGTTTGTACTGCAAGATCAGATATCCAGTGTAAATACCCCTAAAGTTTTCAGAAACACAAGTCCAGTTAGGAAGCCAGACAGGTATACTGGCTTCTAATTCAAAGGGTTGAAAAGTTGCTTTTAGCCTAAATGTCTTTTTCTAAACGTGTACAAACTTAAACTTCATAACACACATAATGTACATTTTAAAAAGTGATCAGTGTTGTTGTGTCTTTCGGCTTTTTCCCGGTTAGGGGTCGCCACAGTGGAACTCCGGTCCGCTAATGATTGACAGTTGATTTTTTACATGCCGAGTTGCCAGCCCTGACGCACAACCTTCAACAAAGGTACGCCCATTCACGCATGTCTCCACGCAGAAGACGTTCTAGCTGAGAATCGAACCCAGACAGCGTCTTACTGTGAGGCGACAACGCTACTGCATATTGTAAAAGCACAAATGGAATTTAAATACAAATATATAATATGCAGATGGGTGTACGTCAAAATGACCAAGACTAAAAAATGACCAAACCCATATCATTGAAAAATAAAACATTTTACATAGGGTGCAAGCCTCCCTACCCTCCAAACCCAGTGCAACATATTTTATACATATGTATATGCATACACACACTGACTCTGGGAATGGACAACCGTGAAAAAAGGCAATATTTCAAGTTTTCAGTACTGAGCTTTAGATACTGTGCCAGCAACAGCTTTTAGATAATTTACTTTAAATCAAATGAATGCAACCCAAATAAATGCATAAAAATGCAAACACACAGGTAATACTATTATTTACACATACACACTTCATATTATATATATATATATATATATATATATATATATATATATATATATATATATATATATATATATATATATATATACACACACACACACATATACATACACACATATTTATGGATCTAGGACGTTTGCTTGAATCTTGGATCTGAAAATAAATCACTACCATAAGTTAACAAATCGACCAACACTGCTGGTGATTCCTTCTATTCTCACAATGTAGCAAAAGTTTGGAATTCTCTTCCTCTTACTATTAGAACTATTAGTGCTCATCCATTTAAAAATTCCCTAAAAAGTTTCCTTAATTACTCTTGGCTTTGTACTTGTACTAGCCCAGGCCAAGTGGCTGTAGAATTGCTTGCTCTTACTATTCTAGCTCTTTCTAACGAATTGCTATATTCAAACTTTAGGTTTATTATATTTAACTGAATTGTTACTTTAAAGAACCTGTATCCCTCAATTTGTACAGCATAGCTCTTAATTTGCCTTTTGTAATATGTACATTGTTTGAAAAATATTATTTATTATAAGTATGTATTTGTACTTTTAAGATGGATGTGGAGCTTTTCTCCCCGGGCCTCGGCTGAAAATAGGTTTTACTCCCAGTCGGAATTTCCCTGTTACCAAATGTAAATAATAAAATAAATAAATAAAAATAAATTGGTTTAGATATCCAAGAAGAAATGGTTTGCTTAGAAATAGCCAAACTTAAAGACCTAGGATGAAAACAAACAGCTGTTCAGATTTACGAAAAGCTTCAGTCTTGTCCAAACATCCAAATTGTCTGCAAATCCAAGGTGTGCAAAACCTTCTCACTAGCAGATTGCAGAAAAGGGAAAAAAGTGGGCAAATGAATAGACTAATTAAGAGACATTAACCACCTTGGCCATAAAAGGATTAGTATAAAGGACACCCGTTCCTTATGAAAGCTAAAAAAAGGAGCAACAGCCATAAGGGCATGCAGCTCAGACACGTGTCTGGTAGAAGCAAGGGGCAAAAGAACAGTCTTCAAGAACAATGCTGTAGGGAAGCTGAAGCAGCAGGCTCAAAAGGAGCCAGAGTCAATTTTGCCAAAACAAAATTAAAGGTCCCACGAAGAAGTGACAAGCTCCCTGGGAGGCCTAATGTGAAAGACGCCTTTAAGAAATTGTTTGGCCTCAAATCTAAATGCTAGAGGGGGAGTCAAAGCCAGACAATCAGACATAACTGAAAGGTGGGCCTTAGAAGAATATGCCAATCCAGCACTGAGCAATTTGCACAAATAAAAGAACACCAAAGGGACATCCACAGTAAGTGGAGCCAGTTTATGAGAAAGACACCAAACAGAAAACCTGTTCCATTTGGACAAGTAGGATTTCCTGTCCTCCTGCAGGACTCAAAGCATGTGCTCAGAAAAAAGATGTCTGTAGGGGATCAAAACCCTGTCACCCACAATGTCAGTTGAAGAGTGGACAGATGGGGATGGATGGGAGATCTAGTCTTGTTTCAGTAGGTCCACCCTCTGAGGTGACTTCTGATTGCACTTGGTAAAATGCAGAACAGGGAAACAATGTTGTCTGTGCCAAAAGGGCATCACCAGCAAGATTTTGCGATCATCCTGTTTTATCTTGAGCAAAACTTTTGAAATGAAAGGAAGGAGAGGGAAGAAACATCTCTTTCCAAGAAAAAAGAAAGGGTGTCCACCTTTTGGGGCATACGGCTCCTGCACAAAATAGAGGAAGTTGTCTGTTCAGAGGGGAGGCAAATAAATGAGGAGTACCCTACAATGTCCAGAAAGACATTCCTGTGAAGCATCCACTTGCGGGATTGTGTTATGACCCTGCTTAGACAATTGGCCACTATGTTCTGATCCGAGGGAATGTAAACTGCCTGAAGGGTTGCCTGATACTGGACATCTAGCTCCCAATCCTGACGGGCTACACTGCATTAGAAGACAAGACCTGGTCCCCTCCCCTTGCTTGTTGACACACCACACCACTATGGAATTGTTTGTGAAAATCTTGAAAGGCCCTGGAAGGAAAACAGAATGAAAAGCCAGCAAGACAACCCTCATCTCTGACACTAATGTGGTATTTGTTGTTGAAGCGACCAAAAGCCCTGCAACTTAAGAGGGCCGAAGGAAGTCCCCCATCCCACATCCGAGGCATCTGTGAAAAGTTCCTGTGAAGAGAGTGGAGGATGAAAAGGAAGCCCTGGGATGAGGGACAACTGATGAATCCACCACTGAAGTTCTAGCATGAGGCATGAAGAAGAGGGATTAGAAAATTTAAAGAATGAGAATGTTGAGGCGAAAATGACTTTAGAAACCACTGGAGCTTTCTCATATGGAGCTCAGCTAGAGGGAGTATAGGAATGGTGGAAGCCATGTAAACCAGGGCCCTCAGAAATTCTCTGGCTGTGACTGAAGTCAGAGAAAGAAGGGATTGAAAGAAAGTAATAAAAGAGTTAAGGCCTTGGGAGGAGGCAGAGATGCCAGCATTCAACAGTCTGGATCCTGGAAAAACATGATCCTGAGGAAGAGGAGTCAAGCAAGACTTCTTGAAATTTATAATAAACCCCAGGCTTTGCAGGAGAGAAAATGGCAAAGTGTAGATATTGAAGAAAGATCTCTGGAGAGGAGGCCTGAATAAGCAGGTCATCTAGGCAGGGAAAGACCTGTACCCCCTTAACCTGCAGAAAGCAATCACAGGAGTGAGGCATTTGATGAAGACCCCTGGGGCAGTGGATAGGCCAAAGGGCAAAGCACAGAACTGAAATGGCAGGAACCAGAGAAACAAAAACTTCCTGAAAAGGGGGTGAATAGGAAGGTGTAGATGAGCATCCCTGAGATCCAGGGAAACAAGAAAAGCCTGAGGAAGTAGGAGAGGAAACAAGGTTTGAAGGGACAATATCCAAAAGGAAAGGACCTCCAAAAAGATTTTTAGCGGAGAAAGATCTAGAATAGATCAGGTGCTTATTTTCCTGAGGACAAGAAAAACATTCTTGAATAAAACCCTTTTTCATTTGAGGAACTGGAACCTCCTGAATAGTTCCCTGAACCAACATCTCTGGAAAAGCATCTCTGGAAAAAAGGGGCAGTTGTTCGTGAGGAGGCTGAGGAATGCCCAGAAAAGGGGGAAGAGATTTCTAAACCGTGTAAAAAGCTTGGCAAATTATGGAAAGAACCCAAGAATCTTGGGTGATCTGCAGCCACATAGAAGGAAGAGAGAGACTAGATAAAGAGAAATATGACTGAAGAACAGAACAAGGATAGTCAGACAGAACCTGGCTTGTCAGGAAAAGGAGGCTTCTGAGTAGGAAGCATTTGGGTAGCCTTAGCAGGTAGAACCCTAGTATCACCTCCATTTACCTTGGGAGGGTGGAGGAGAATGTCTACGGACAAAAGTAGCTTATTAGGATAACTCCTCAAACTCAGTTACAGGGGAAACAAATGTATACTTCAACTCCTGTAAGACCTTGCCCTTTTCTTGAAGGGACAAAATTCCGTAGCAGCAGAACCAAAGAAATACTTACAATCCTGAGGAGCATCCATTAGTTTAACTGTGATATCATACAGCAAAGGCTGAAGTCTCAGCCAGGAATACCTCCTCAAAACAGATCCAAAGAAGATGGGTAGATGTATGGCCTGGTTGAGGAGCTACATTAGGTACCACCTTGGGCATTAAGGAGGGATTACTCCTCAGGGAGACCCTGTCTGCATGGAAGATGATGGATTCAATGGCCATCAGTGCCTGAAGTTCTGAAACCCTTCTGGCTGAGGCGATAGCTAGGAGAAAAGCAGTCTTCCGGGAGAGGTATCTTAGTTCTGCTGAAGCAGCAGGTTCAAAGGGTGATAGTTAGTTTTTCCAAAACATAATTCAGGTCCCCGGCTGAAGTGGGTGGCCTTCTGGGAGGTCTGATATTACAAGCCCCTCTGAGGAATTGTTTAATCAAAGGATGGGAGAACAGGGGCTGTTCTGTATCAAAATGAGCTGAAATTAATGAGGCATGGATTTTAACAGAGGTGAAGGAGACGTCACTATTAAGTAGCTCCGCTAGGTAGTCCAGGATAAGAGGGATGGAAAGTTGTGAGGTATTGTCCCCGCTGGGCTAGCTCCAGGAGCAGAATCTTTTCCATTTTCCTGCGTAAGACTTTCTGGTGCTGGGCCTTCTGACCTCTGTGATAAAGTCTAGGACCCGTTTGCTTAACAGGGGCCCCTTGTTTGCCTTTTGAGTATTAGCCATGCTGATAGTTTGAGAGTCTGCAAGTCTGGATGCAGCATCCCCCCCCCCCACCATCAGGGGAAGCTGCCTTGTAGGCTGTAAGGTTAGGGTGTGCAGTAAGGGGTACCAATGTTGTCTGGGCCAGTCTGGAGCAATGAGGATGGCCTTTGCTCTCTCCTCCATTATTTTGGACAGTATCTTGGGAATTAGAGGCAGAGGAGGGAATGCTTACACAAAGAGGGTGTTCCAGGGGAAGGTCAAGGCATCCACCTTCCACGCTAGGTGGTGATGCTCCTTGGTACAGAATGTTTTCAGCTGATGGTTGAGATGCGAAGCAAAGAGATCCATCTCCGGAGTCCTCCACACTAGAGTGATTTGCAAAAAGATTTTTCTGTGGAGATGCCATTCGTGGGAGTCCAGTAAGTTTCTGCTTAAGTGGTCTGCCAGGGTGTTGCTGATCTCTGCTAGGTAGTGAGCTATCAGGTGTAGTCCCATGGAAGAGGCTGTCAGCCAGAGGCTCACGGCTAGCCCACTCAGGGGGGTAAGACTGGGTCCCTCCCCATTTGTTGATGTACCAACATCACTGTGGTGTTGTCTGTTTTGATAAGGAGAACCTCCGACTTGAGATGGGGTTTGAAGGATGTCAAGAGCCTTTTGTACTGCCATCATTTCCTTCTGGTTGATGTGTAAGGGAAGGTGCTGGGCATCCCAAAGACTTTGGGTGCACCTGCCTTCTAGGTGAGTGCCCCAAACTATGTCTGAGGCGTCAGTGGTAATGGTCTGCCCAGTTGGGCGGAGGGTGAAAGACCCTTGTTCTGGGCACAGGCCCCCGCCCACCAGAGAAAATCGGCCCTTATATAGGGGATCAGAGAGAGAGAGGTCTCTAGAGGTTGAGTGTGCTGACACCAAAGGTTCTTTAGGTACCACTGAAGTTCTTATGTGAAGCCAGGCCAGAGGAATTAAAATGATACAAGATGCCATGTACCCCAAGGCTTGCAGGAGCTTCCTCACAGTGAAGTGACTTCTGGCATCCAGCTGGGTAAATAGAGAGGCAGGAAGCTCTGCTTTTCTGGCGCTAGGAAGGCCATTTGAGATGTTGTGTCCAGCAGTGCTCCCAAGAAAAATGATCTTCCTGGAGGGCGTTTGCCTTGATTTCTTCTCGTTGATGGTGTACCCTAAGGAGGTTAGGAGGGTTTTTACAAACAGGAGGTATTTGAGGAGCTTTTCTTTGCAATCTGCCTGAATAAGGCAGTCATTCAGATAAGGGTAAATTTGTATATATATATGTTTGCAAAAAAAAGACTATGGCCGGGGCCAAGCATTTGGTGAATATCTTGGGAGCAGTAGATAAGCCAAAGGGTAGTGTAGAGAACTGAAAGTGTTGTGAGCCTGCTCTGAAGCGTAGGAATTTCCTGCAGGATTCCCATATGGGGATGTGGAGGTAGGCATCTTTTAGATCTAGATTAACTAACCAGACATTTTTTGTCAGCATAGGCAGCAGCTGCTGCAAAGTTAGCCTTTTGAATTTCGGGACCACCAGGAAAGTGTTCAGAATGGATAGATCCAGGATGGGATGCCAAGTGCCCTCTTTCCTGGGAACAAGGAATAGTCCATAATAAAAACCTTTGCCTGTTTGATCTGAGGGGACAGGTTCTACTGCCCCTTGGGAAATGAGAGTTTGGACTTCTTTCAATGCCTCTGCCAAATGATTTGGAGGCAAGTCTGGGTACCCTCTTGGAACTGGGCGTTCGATGAAGGAGAATTTGTATCCCTGAATAATGATCTTTAAGACCTATTGGTCTTTTGTTACAGAAAGCAAATTTTCTTTGCAGAGGGAGAGCCTTCCTCCTAGTTTTTGGTGAGTGAAAAAGAGGGGGGAGGAGTAGTCACTGAGAGCTTTTGCCATAGGATGACGACTTAGAACTTTGGAGTGGAAGTGGTCCACTGTTTGGTTCTCTGCTGTCCCTGGGATAGGAGTCTGGTTGGTCTGTCCCTGCGGGGCTTACCTTGCCCCTGTCTGCTAGGTGCAGGAAAGGACCAGTGTTCTGAGGGAAAATTCTTGCTGAACCTAGGAGGTTGCACCTGAAGGAAATCTTTTACTGTTTGCATAGATTTTGCTTTGTCTTCCATCTTTTTAAAGCACCTCTTCTGCTTTTACTACAAATAAGCGGTCCTTTTCCAAGGGTACATTAAGTAATTTAGATTTGACATGATCAGGGACAGGCTATTCCTTCAACCATGCAGGTCTCCTAATGACAGATCCTAACATTACTGCCCTGCTTGAGGCTTCTAGGGAGTCATATCCACAGTGTAAGGAGGGTTTAGCCACTTGGCAAGTAGAGTGCAGTAAATCTGCTAACTCTTTTGAATTGGCACAGTCAGGAAAGGTTGAACTCTTGTTTTACTAGTTCCAAAGTGTGTTGTTGATATTTTAACACGTGGAACTGACAGCTGAGTGTTCTGATAGCCAAGGTTTTTACCCAATCTGTCCAGAGCTCTGGAATCCTTGTCAGAAGGAATAGGATTCTTTGCAGAACTAGCCTTAGCTCCTTTTGGTCCCTGTGTGATGGCCTCCGGGGTCTGCAGCAGGATTTCTGTACAGGTATTTGTGAGTACTGTACTCTGTAGTACCGGTCAGGTTTTTTGGGAGCAGGTGGGAGGGCGTCAGGAGTTAAGTTGGATGCATGGAAGACATCATCAACCACCTCTAAGAATGGAGGGATGGCTAAGGGACTGTGCTGTGGCAAGTCTAGAAATTCTTAAGTCTTTTCTTAGACTGAGGGAAGTCCTGGGATTCCCAGTGGAAAATGTTCCCAGAGACTATGAAGGGTTTCCCCAAAGGAAAGATCTCCAGGTGAGGAGATGGAAGGAATGGATTCCTCTGCGTCTGAATACTCATAAGCAGTCAGAGGTTGTTGTTCCTCTTCAAAATCTGAATAATCAGATTCCTCAGAATCCTGTTCTGTCAGTATTTCAGAAGAAAGGTCTTTTCCGTTTAGAAGGTGCAGCCCGACTACCCCTGATAAGGGTGACAAGATCCTCCACTGTTTTAAGCATTTGAGCTTGGGGTGGTGGAGCAGGAGTAAAATAGTGGCTATAGGTAGTTTTCCTAGAAGTGGCCTTGCTTCTAGGCCTAACAGTATCCATCGGTTTGAGAATAGTCGTCTGAGAAGACGTCGGTTTTTGTCTAGATTCGGTAGTGCGAAAAACCTCCTCAGAAGCCAGTGTCTGTGTCGCGGCTCTGGACCCAACCAAGGCAGAGACAACCAAAGGCTCGGAAGCCGATGAAGATTTCTGTGGCATACCGGACTCTGAAAGGGTCTCAATAGTGGCTTGTGAAGGTACTGAATCGGGCATCAGGGGCTGCAAAGGTGCCTCACTGAATTCTGGAGAACTGACAACCTGCTTAGCCGTAGAGTCGTCGGAAGGCTTAGCCTTGTGTGCTCTGACTCTATATCTTTATCCTTAGGTTTTTTTTTGGAATGTCTAGGGCTGGCAGATGCCATTTTGGAATGCGAAGATGGTAGATGAAAATACCTGGCTACAATAAGAGCTCTACAATGAATGGTTCTCGAGTTAAAGAGGGCACAGAACCGGCAACAGGGGACATCGTGGTCTAGGCCTAAACAAGTGATGAGGTAAGAATGGAAGTCTCTGTGTATTTCCTTTCCACAGGCGCAACAACTTTTTCGGACATCGGTTAGTGTAAGAAAAAGGGATCCCCAAAGGGATACATAGCTTTAGACGTTTTCAGCTGTAATTCAAAACTCTGGTAGCGACCGACTGGCACACTTGCAAACTGCTTCTGCTACGGGCTCCACGGCAAGAAAGACTGATGTAATGGCGTCGGCTCCCTTCCTTTATAGCACTGACAACCTGACGTCAGGCAGCAAGTGACAGTAGCCGATGCAGAAAAATCTGACTCTGGCATTCAAGCCAGCCGAGGGCTACCACAGCAGGGATATCCCACAGGTGATGACTGCAACAGTGAAACACAAAACATCTGCTGTATCTTGGCGAGCTCTTCCAAGAAACCCAACTTGAAATGGTGAACTCCACGTCTTTATTAATTAGCTGCTCTTCTGCATTTGAGAGTTATTGTCATCTCTCAAAGTCCCTCTAAAACCCGTTCTAGCTCCTCTTGAAGCACTTTAATAGCAAACAAAACAATTTCTCTGAGAAATAAAACAATTACCTCCATTCCCCACAGATAAATGCACTTTTAACTTTTTCTTTCTGAATCCTTTCTTACTTTACTACATCATGCCTCATGGTACAGTTATCTTGCAGCTGTAACAGATTTAAACTTTGTAGGAGGTGTACTGTGCTCTCCATTCCACTTCTATGCATTTCACTGCCCATTATGGAATTATCATCAAGCTTCTCTATAAAGCTTCCATTTTGATTTACTACTACTAGCGCTCCCAAAGGCAACCCCAGTAATCCAAATAATACTGAAGGCCACATAGTTTTTAATATCCTGCATAAATAAAAATGACCCAGTCTGTGGCCCATAGTTCAACCATGTACATTGCTCAAATCTTCCTCTTATCTATTTCTTCTCATAACTGTAATTACACTACCTGTTCTCAGTTGAAAACAAAACACAGTTACTATGCAGGGTACCTTTTTCCAGTTTGCATCAGTGATCATATCTATATACTACAACTCGTTAGTGCCACATAATGATCCTTCATGCACTGTATGAATTAAAACTGCATTAAGTTTGCAGTTCAAGTAAATCACTCATCACCACTGCATTTTGTTTTGAGTATACATGGCCCGATTACTGCACTGCATGACTGACATTATTTCGGTCTTGTCTGTGGCTCTGGCAGTGGTTCTAAAGAGTATAATGCACTCTTTTGCATGTACTTCATCAGACACCTGCGGCAGCTGGAAAGACCTCAGAGGTTTCTCACAAAGAAAATACAGGGACTCCAAACCATGACCTACGTGGACAGGCTGAAAGCCCTGTCACTTTACTCTGCATCTTACAGGCTGCAAACAGGTGACTTGTGCCTGGCCTACCAGGCAATCTCCAAACCTGTCCTAATGGAAATGCTGCACATCCGCAAGTCCAATGGCTCAAGAGTCACTTGCTCTAGGGATCTCAACCTACCTTACGACATTAACAGATCATGCTGGACAGATGTACGTCTCCCAGAAACTGCACCCTCTCCGGTACAGACTCCCTATTCATGTAAAACAGAGCTCCTCACTGACCCTATTCAAACACAACCTTAGATAATTGGATGGGAGACTGAAAATTCACCCCTGGGGTGGCACCGATGTCCCTCATGGACAGGGGTAGCCAGTGTTGATCACAGACCCACTCTGTTCATAAATTCATCCTGCGAGCTATCCAAAAAAGAACAAATGGGGGATACTTGGGATTAACATGGCCAGGCTTGTAAAGACTCTAGGGAAAAGGGCCTGGTAACCTATGAACCAATCCATTCACTAAGTTAGCAAATATAAAAACGTCTTCTTACTTAAATAATCATCCAATGCAATCATTCTTAGTACAATCCATAATAGTGCTTCTGACCAACACGCCAGCTCCTGCATCAGCTCCTTTAAAGCATGTTTTTTTTATGGAACACATGCAAGCAGTGTTCTTCAGGACAGGTGTTCCTTCACAGTCAAATGTGCATAAGCATTACCACATCTTGTACATTAGTAATCACGTTTATATACAGCATAACACTACACACGATACTGTTGCTGATTTCCAGTAGCAAAACACCACAATAATTCACTAGTGACAATTCACAAGTGTATTCTGATGCACAAATAGATTAACATCCACCTATTTCCTCAAAGTTGATCCGACTTTCTTCTTAGATTCTGATATTTTAACATAGTCTATGTTGATCTTGTCATTACTTCTCACAATTTGCAATCATCTGCTAGACGTTTCTGTAATGGTAATCAGAATCTTCAAAATGTCTAATGATTCCCTACATTTTGCTAAAAATGAATAATTGTACTGTGTATAGATAGCAACTGCATTGCAACGTATGGTATTCTTCTGTATATCTCATGTATGTTTAACTCGGGAGCTTTTCTCCTCAGTTCTCTGCTGAAATGGGGCACCTGCCCAGACGGACTAACCTGGTCAACAAATGTCAAATAAATAAAAAACTAAACAAGCAACATCAGGCCGCATGCTGCCCTGAAAGTGATTAGCTCTGAATCACTGCTAATGCAAAATTGTACAATGCCAAACCACACTGCAGCCTGTATAAGTTTTATTTTTTTTTTCAAAGGTTTGTGTTTTTTTTTCCTGGTACATCCATCTCACACAACTTGGCATCACATGCAAAACAGCCAAGCTTTTGCCCACAGTGCCTTTCTAACAGTCAGTTTTATTAATTCTGTTCTTACCCAAAACAGAGCGTCAATTATGCTCATGTGTTAATCTTCTCATTCCATTGTAGGCAAACACAAAGGTCAAAAGGCTATAAAGTCCATAAATTGTCAAATTACCATGTCAAGTTCCATTTAAATCCTTTGTCTCCCACTTGCTGATCTCTGCACTGAAGGCCCAATCTCTTCCAGGCAAGGGGAACTGCCTCTTTTCCACTGGAAGCTGCAGTTTAGCAGTGACTAGAAATGAATCAGCCCCTCCCTCCTCCACACCAACAGCTAGGCAAACTAGCCACAGCTACTCTTCTCCCTCGCCCCGGTGAGACATCTAGTGGGCAAGTTACTCCCCTCAACCACAAACATGCCAGTGAAAAACTACAAGAGATCTGCTCTGACATGCATGCAAAGAGAATTAACACATTCTCTGTTCCATCTTTCCTTCCAGTGGTGTTGAGGGCACATTCATTTGGAGCATATTCCACACAGGAGGTACACCAATGTTAGTATCTCACCATAAAGATATGGTGCTGCCTTTTGCTTACCATCTCTCACACAACACCGCACGGAACAAGCTAACAAGCCCTTCATGTCCTTGATCACTGGATAACCATGAAACGTTCTAATGATTAATGATGCACACAACAGCTTGCTGGAAGTTACTGAACAATTTGCACTAAAAGAGCATCGCTTTAGACATAGACAAATAAGACACAAGGAAATGCGCATGAATACCTGCAGAATAAAGAATAAGGAAGCATCCCCTGAAAGAAACCCAGTCTAAACATGACAAAACAAGTGTGAGCCATTATTTTTTTTTTAAACCCACCTTCAGCAGACACTTTGCCCTCCTAACACATCAGAACCAAGCAACTCAGACACACACGACAACTTCTAATTAAATCATGCCATTATGCAGTTAAATACAAACATAAGACCTTGGCATTGCTGAAGAAAGTCTTTCTTGTGAAAAACAACTAAAACGTATAATTAATACAGCCACAACATACAAGGACATTTTCTGCTGCATGTCATACCAGAGAATGTAAAAATGGGAAGGGAAACATCTACTGTGTGTTAATACAAGTTCAGTACTACTTTTCACACAACTAATTATAGTGTCACATTACTGTGGTTGCAGTCAAAGTTCTACAATGTAGAAACAATAGACGAATCACGGATTTAAAACTTTCTGCTAGTTTAAGTTAAAAACAATGCCATTATACATCTATAATGAGCATGACATCAGCACCAACAAACAATGAATAAGAAAGTTCTAAGTCACACTGGTTGGGGCCCTTGTCTCCATTACCCAAAGATTCTGCCAACCTCTTCATGCCAACCTCTTCCTCCCAAAAACTGAAACACAGAAAAATCTCACAGCTACAGTTTCTCAAAGGATGTAAAAAGACCACTTGATACTTACATCTATTGGTAGGGTTTCATTTTCTTTTTCTGTTAATCGCATATAAGATCGATCTAAACATTGGAGAGAAAAAGAGAGAGCACATAAAAAACATTCACAAAATTATGCTGACATTAGACAATCATGTTGTACAGCAGATGAATAGAGCTCACTCTGCAAATCTAATGAAAGGATGGGGGTACAGAATGCACCCCTTACAGCATTTAATTACCCTTTCAGTGATGGAGGGCAGCTGTAGCATGTAGTTTACCTGTTACAATTCCTATATGTACAGCACAGGTTTCAAACTATTACCCCCCATCATCACCAGAATGCCCAGGTACATAAAGAATGCAAAGCAGAAAATGAATTTAGGGTGAGATTGTGTAATATTCTGTTAAAATATTCAAACACAAATGAAAATGGTCTGAACTACAAAAGCCACCCTAATCAAATAATTACAGTTAAGAGTTTGGCATAATGTTTAATGTTTTTACCTCACAGATACAAGGTGCAGGATTTTATTCTTACCTACAATTACTGGCCATGCTTGTAATAATCTGCAAACTAATGGCCTAATACTTACCTTTGGACTTCTTAATCACTTCAGAGTCAGAGTCATTCTAATATTTTAGCTATACATTTTTCAAGTGCTATCCAGTTAAGCTGGGTCTGGTCTCATATTAAACCATTTACACTTCCTTGAAAGCTTAAACAAGAGCAGCAACCTGAAAATGAGCACCACTGCTGCTTTTACAGTATAAAAAAAAGCAAACAAACGGTTAAAAGAAACTGCATTTCCTATGGGAAGAGCAAACTATGACGGGTATGCAAAGTTATTATCCCTGAATTCCACTTAAAAGATAGCAGATTGGTTCAGGGTAAGCATGTGTAATACATACATAAAAAAAAAACAAAAAAAAAAAAACACCAGATGATCAAACTCGATGACTCCGCCCATTATCCTTTTCTGATCCTTTTTCAAATACTTATTTTCTTTATACATTTACTTGCATTTGGTCACTGGTGAGTTCAACTCAATCATGGAATCATGGAAGACTCCTTTACAGCAAAAGCCTGTAAAGAAAATCTCCAAAATCATATTTAGTGAGGAAAAAAACAATTAAAGATTAAACATAGTAGAAACAATATTTACAGTACACTGATTACAGACTCAAAACAGTACTTAATATCAACAGTTAAAGCAATACAACCAACAACAAACAGGAAGGATTAAAGCTATAAGCTGTTAACAGGCTACTTCAGGTGGTACAGGATTTGATTCCTTTGGCCTTCATTTGCCTACGTGACCCTGACAATGACAGATCTCAGCTTGAGTAGCCTTACACAGGTGAAGGACCCAAGGGCATTGGTGGTCTTTTCAGTTGTACAAGTGCTCATACCACCACCAGGAACAGGTCAAACCATTCAGAATTAAAAAAAAACTCAGCCAGGGCAGCCTGCAGCATTTTTTGCAGGGGGAGGTGCAAATCCAGAGCCCCCATTCAGCCCCCCACCACCACACACAGCCACTCCAGTACCCCATTACTTGGCTATTTCTCCAAAGTTGTCATAAACACCATTCAAAATTCTCAAGTGTGCATACTGTTTTATGCTTTGCTTCGACAATGATTATAGATATTTGGATTTAATTTACAACTTTTATTTCAAATTTTATAGCACAAACACTGAATGACATTTGCTAAGCAAAACAATAGTCTTACAATGAAAACAGACTTGGCATTAAAACTTCTAGATCTTTGAAACTCACATTCATTGAAACAGCACTGAAACCCACATTCAAAGAAAATGCATCTGGCCAGTGGTGGGTTAAGTTTACCTTTGGGCTGTTTTCAAATTATAGGTCCCTTGCACACATTTTTAGGACCATGCAAAAGTTCTTTGATTCACCTTCCTAACTGCATTAATTATAATATACAATTGAATTGCATCCAGTGTATAATACAGCACCACTTGTTAGAGTGCATTTTAAATTTATAGTTTTAAACATTTTTTTCCAGTAAGCAATGAAACAAAACATAGGAAATAATAATGACAAACTGCTCAATTCAGAACATTCATCATCTTCTTTCGGCTGTTCCTGTTAGGGGTCGCCACAGCAGATCATCTGTTTCAATTTCTTCACAGTTATTCTGAACTATTGATCCCAAGTATTAAACTCATCCACCTTCACTACCTCTATTCCTTGAATCCCCTCACCCATTCCTCTATCCTCCCTCTCATTCAAACACACATTCTTAGTCCTGCTGACCTTCATTCCTCTTCTCTCTAGAGCACATCTCCATCTCTCCAGGGTCTCCTCCACCTGTTCCCTACTCTCTCTACAGATCACAATGTCATCTGCAAACATCATAGTCCACGGGGACTCCTGTCTGATCTTGTCCGTCAACCTGTCCATCACCAGTGCAAATAAGAAAGGGCTCAGAGCTGATCCTTGATGTAACCCCACCTCCACCTTTTAAACGCATCCGTCACTCCCACTGCAGACCTCACCGCTGTCACACTACCCTCGTACATATCTTGTACCACTCTTACATACTTCTCTGACACTCCTGACTTCCTCATACAATACCACAACTCCTCTCTAGGCACCCTGCCATATGCTTTCTCTAAGTCTACAAAAACACAATGCAAGTCCTTCTAACCTTCTCTGTACTTCTCCATCAACACTCTCAGAGCAAACATCGCATCTATAGTGCTCTTTCCCGGCATGAAACCATACTGCTGATCACTAATCATCACGTCCCTTCTTAACCTAGCTTCCACTACTCTTTCCCATAACTTCATGCTGTGACTGATCAATTTAATCCCTCTGTAGTTACTACAGCTCTGCACATCACCCTTATTCTTAAAAATCGGTACCAAAACACTTTTTCTCCATTCCTAAGGCATCCTCTCACTTTCCAAGATTTCATTAAACAATCTGGTTAAAAACTCCACTGCCATTTCGCCTAAACACCTCCATGCTTCCACAGGTATGTCATCTGGACCAAACAGCCTTTCCATTCTTCATCCTCTTCATAGCTATCATCCTTACTTCCTCCTTGCTAATCCATTGTACTTAAATGATTCACTATCCCCACATCATCCAACCTTCTTTCCCTCTCATTCTCTTCATTCATCAACCCCTCAAAGTACTCTTTCCATCTCCTCAACACACACTCAACCATAAAATGCCACTCAAACTTCTGTCATTACAATCGACCAATATCAGTCAATATGCACAATTTCTGCAGAAGTAAAAGTCATCTGAATAATTCCACATTAAAAAGATCTGAAACTAGTGAATAGGTTGTTGCTAGAAAATAACTTTATATTCCAGTGGTTCATCTACGAATTCAGTGCCTGCTGCCCTTGGAGAACAAATTGCCTATGTTACATTAAAAAAACGGTAAGCTGCTTACTGCAATAGGGAATGGGTGGCTAGGCATCTCATCTAAGGGACATACTCAAGACTGCAGCTCATCCAAGTGACATACTCAAGACTGCGGCACCTCACCCCCTTAAAATGCAATTCTACATGGTGTGAGAGTAGAACCTACAGCCTTCTTTATCAAGATACAAGCGTGCTACTAACACTGCTTTAAAATTATATACCACAATAGTGATACAATTTGCTAAATAAAACAGTTGCACATTTTAAGTAAACTTCTCTTCCTCTGAAGCTCACAATTCCTTGAAAATGCACTTGAAAATAAATTATACCTGCCAACTCAAACTAGGGCATCACACACACACAAACCTCTTAGTGTAAGAGATCTGGACAAAGCCCAAAATAAACAGGGACACACTATAAAAATTGCTCTCATTAACTTAGAAAATTGCTAGAACAGGATTTGTGTTAGTATGCATTTTTCTAAAGGATATGACATCTAAAACTCAAATGTCTGTCATTATTTAGCAACTTCAATCCTTTTTAGGAGGAATATGGGTCAAAAATCTGGACAGCTGAGGAGTATGTTCTCTCCCTGTTACACACACACACACACACACACACACACACACACCTTGCAATCTCTTAGCACGAGAGATCTGGAAAAAGGCTGTTATAATGTTGCGGGACAAAGGCTCAAAACTATGGATACATTTAGAATGTTGCTAGAACAACAGAATTTGCATTAGAATGCATTTTCTGAAGGTTAGAGTGTCAAACTCTAATTCATGTCATTATTTAGTAACTTTAGTCCTTAGCTCATCCCATTGATTTGTCAACAGAAAAAAAAAGAATTTTTATGAGGAACAGACCAAAAATTAAGGCAAAAAACTAAATAAGGATATTCTGTGAAAATCTGTACGGTTGAGCAGGATCACACACACCTCTACGTCCTTAGAAAGTGGAAAGAACAAGGTTTGTGTTAGTATGCATTTTCTGAGGGTATTAAGTCTAAAACTCAAATGTCTGCCATTATTTTCAGACTTGAGTATTCAATGATTTGCCAGAAAAATTTTGAGAGAAAAACTGAAAATGAGGCAAAAAATTGGATAATTGCAAGGTTTGAACCCCCCTCACACACATACACAGAAAGTACAGTTGTGTACACTTACCATAAATGTAGATGTTAGAATGTATTCACTGTTGCAGTCATCACATTTTTTGTTATCTGCTTGCAGTAGCACACAGTCGGCCTGATTAACAAAGTCTTGGGTCCTGCATCGGTTGCTGTCCCTTCTTCTGTGACGTCAGGGGTATAAAACATGCAGCCGATGCCATTACATCAGTTTTTCTTGCCGCAGATGTCAGGTGCCCCCGTAATGGGAAGCAATTAAATCTATAAACATACAAGGTTATGCCTCCAATAAAAAAGCAAATACACCAAAAAGCTTTTTGAGCATAGTAGAGGAGAGTAGAGGTATAGCCAAAAGAAGTAAGGGGGCTGGGGGGAGGGTAACTAGGACTGCAACAGTGAATACACTCTAACATCTACATTTACGGTAAGTGTACACAACAGTATTATGTTCTTTGTGTTTCACTCTTGCAATCACCACATTTGGGTAGATTACCAAAAGTGAAGGATGGGAGGAGGAATTTAGACAGCATTAGGACCAACTAGAAGGCCCTGCAAGACTGCAATGGCAAAGACAGCTCTGGATTTAGAGACAATTGGCAGATGGTAATGCTTGGTGAAAGTATGTACAGAACTCCAGGTAGCAGCTTCTAGGATGTCCCTGGTAGGGACACCTCTGAGAAAGGCCGTAGAGGTAGATGTAGCCCTGGTTCAGTGGGGTATAATCCCCTGTGGGATAGGTTTTCCATGGTGCTCGTAGCAGAAATTAATGCAATGGCCTATCCATTTGGAAATGGTTGGCTTTGAAATAGCCTTCCCAGCAGCAAATACCACCAGCAGTTCAGATTTCCTTTGAGGTTTAGTCCTGTCCAAGTAGAATCTAAGTTGTCTGTGCACATCTAAGGAGTGCAGTATCCATTCCCCTTTGTTCTGCAAATTAGGAAAGAAGGTTGGCAAATGAATAGACTGATTAAGGGCCACACTGGATACCACCTTGGGCATGAAGGAGAGATTGGTTCTGAGGAACACCCTGTCCACATGAAAGATGATGAAAGGCTCCACTACCATAAGGGCCTGTAATTCAGATACCCTTTCTTGCTGAAATGACTGCTAAAAGGAAAGCGGTTTTCCAAGAAAGGAATTTTAAGTCTGCAGTAGCAGCGGGCTCGAAAGGAGGAAGAGTGAGTTTTCTCCAATACAAAAGTTAAGGTCCCAGGCTGGAGTTGGAGCTCTCCTGGGTGGTCGCAAATTTTTGGCCCCTCTGAGGAGCTGCTTGAGCAGTGGATGAGAGAAAAGGGGAGGTACTGTGTTATAATGAGCTGAAATGGCTGAGACGTGAATTTTGATGGAGGAGAAAGACAGTTCCTTGTGAAGCAGCTCAGTTTAAGTATTGCAAAATCGGAGGTAAATTGAGCACTGCTGTTCTCATCCCTTGTGATTGGTTCCAGGCACAGAACCTTTTCCATTTTTCAGCATAAGATTTTCTAGTACTAGGCCTCCTTGCCTCTAGGTAAAGGACAGATTAGGTAATTAGCCAAGCTGCTAGGTTCAGTGTTTGAAGCCAAGGGTGCAGAATCCGTTTCTCCTGCTAAGACAAAAGGGTAGGAGTCTGAGGCAGGTGTCATTTGGCCAACAGTGACACACTGCGCAAGAACAGGGTACCAGTGTTAGCATGGCAAGTCTGGTGCAATTAAAATTGTCCTTGGCTTGTCCTGTCAGATCTTTAGTAGCAAGTTGGAGAGCAGAGGCAGAGGAGGAAAGTCATAAACTGATAGGTTTTTCCAGCTGAAGGACAAAACATCCACTTTCCAAGCTTGTTTGTGGGGAGTCCTTGTGCAAAATTTGTCCAATAGATAGTTCTGGGGGAGGCAAACAGGTCTATATCTTGGCTCCACCATTTGCTTGTCAACATGTTGAAAATCCTTGGTTCCAATTTCCACTCGTGCGGGTCCATGAGGTTTCTGCTTAGTTCGTCTGCCAGTGCATTTAGTTTTCCTGGCAGGAATTGAGCTTGTAGATGCACTTGGTAGATCAGGGCTGGGTTCCACAATGACATGGCTAGTCTGCAGAGGGGGATAAGAATGTGTACCCCCCTGCTTGTTTATGTACCACATAACAGTGGTGGTGTCCGTCTTTACCATTAATTGTCCTGGAAGAATGTGGTCCTTGAAGGCTGTCAGAGCATTCTGTACAGCCAACATTTCTTTCTGATTGATATGCAGGTGCATTTGACTTGGGTTCCATTTGCTCTGAATGCACTTCCCTGCCAGGTGAGCCCCCCATGCATAATCTGATGCGTCTGTTAGGGTTTGGGCAGCAGGGGGTAGTGTGAATGGCAGTCCCTTGTTTTGGTGGCAGGCCTCTGCCCGCCAAAGGAACTCTAGGCGTAGACTAGGTACGATAGGAATCATTGCTTCTAGATCCTGAGAATGTTGACACCATAGGCTTTTTAGATACCATTGTAGTTTCCTCATATGCAGTCTTGCATACAGAATTAGAAGAATGCAGGAGGCCATGAACCCCAACGCTTGTAGTATTTGCCTTGCAGATAGCAGGGATTTTGTGGCCACTTGTTTGAAGTAGGTTGTCAAACAAATTTGTTTCTCCGGCATGAGGAAAGCCACATGGTAAGTTGTATTCAAGCTTGCTCCCAGGAATATAATTTGTTGACAGGGTACCAGGTGTGATTTCTTTTCGTTTATGGTGCACCCCAGACAAGTTAGCACGCTTTGTACAAATGCCAGATGATTCAAAAGTATGTCCTGGATTTCTACCTGAATTAGACAATCGTCCAGCTATGGGTATATTTCTCTGCCTGCAAAATGCAATGACTGGAGCTAGACACTTTGTGAATACCTTGGGCGCAGTAGATGAGCAAAAGGGCAGTGCAGAGAATTTATAGTGCGTATAGCCTACTTTGAAGCGTAGGTATCTTTTGCAAGATTCCCTGATTGGGATGTGCAGGTATGCTTCCTTTAAATCTAGTGTTGCCAACCAGGCGTCTTTTCCTAGCATAGGGAGCAACTGGTGAAGAGTCAGCATCTTGAATTTTTGGAATCACCAAAAAGAGTAGACCGGTCCAGGATAGGACGCCATGAATGATCTTTTCTGGGTACCTTGTCCCTTTTCCTCTTCTGGTACCAAATGAATAGCTCCCATGCTTAAGAGAGAAAATACTTGCTTTTGGGCCTCTGCCCACTGATTTGGGGGTAGATCTGGTCACCCGCTTGGTGTTGGTAACGTGTGGAAGTGAAAACTGTAATGCTGGAACACTATTTAAAACCCATTTGTCTTGGGTAATGAGTTCCCTGTTCTTTGTGTGAAGAGCAATCTTTCCCCCCCCAAAGGGGCAGTCAGTTGAGAAGTGCTTGAAAGTTTAAAAAAGAAGTCATTGAGACAGTTTACCATAGGGGGGAGTTTTATTACTCCCAGATTTGGAAGTGGAGGCTTAGTCCTGTGCGTACCCTGGGACCAAAGCCTGGGAGCTCTGCTGGATCTGGGTTTGGACGAGGCATAAAAGGACCAATTCTTGGAAGGCCAATGCCTACTAAACCTTGGAGGTTGTACTTGTAAATAACCTTTAACAGTTTACACAGATTTAGCTTTTCCCTACATCATTTTAAGAACTTCTGCCTTGTTGCCAAACAGGCAGTCCTGGTTTAAGGGAGCATCCAGTAATTTTGCTTTAACATAATCTGGCAAGGATTGCTCCTTAAGCCAAGCATGCCTTCTACGTACAGACCCAGTTACAGCAGCCCTGCAAGATGTCTCTAGTGAATCAAACCCACATTGCAAAGTATGTTTTCCAACTTGTTCAGATGAATGCAGTAAATCCTGTAAATCCTTACTTTAAGCACAATCAGGAATTAACATAATTTTCTGTTTAAGCAATCCAATAATATGCTGCTGATACTTTAACATATGAAACTGGCAATTTAAGGCCCCAACGGCCAAAGTTGCAGAAGTGTATACCTTCTTACCCAATCTATCCAGCACCCTGGAATCTCTATCAGAGGGGCTAGGATTTTTGGCAGTTGTAGCCTTAATGCCCTTGGGTCCCAGTGAAATGGTCTTAGGATCCGCAGTAGGATATTTAAAAAGGAACTTGAGAAAGTCAGGGACCCTGTAATATCCATCAGATTTTCTGGGAGCAGGAGGTAGAGAGTCAGGGGCCAAGCTAGATTCTGAAAAGGCATCATCAACAATGTCTAGTACAGGAGGTGTGGCTAAAAGCCTGTGCTGGGGCAGGAGTAAGAAATCCCTAAGCCTCTTTTTAGAATCAGAGAAATCCTGACTTTCCCAACGAAAATGCTCACTGAGAGTATGCAAGGTTTCACCAAAAGAGAAATCCTCTGGGGGGGGGGGGTGAGCAGAGGGAATAGAGTCCTCAGCCCTCAGCATCAGAATCCTCATAGGTAGATAAGGGTAAATCCTGGTCATCAGAGGAAACAGAAAATTCAGAATCCTGGTCAGAAGTGTCATAAGCAACCTCAGTCTTAAGGTCTCTTAGAGGGGGGAAGGCTGGCTTCCCCTGATTAAAGTAATAAGGTCTTCAGCCATTCTTATCATTTGTTTTTTAGGCATAGAGGCCTGAAAATGTGGGCAGGGTGTCAGTTTTCTAGGCATGGTTCGAGTTTTAGGCCTTGAAGAACAAGAAGATGGCGTTGGTTTAATACGCAAGTCAGTAGGCCTGAATACACCCTCAGAAGCCAGTGCCTGCACAGCGGCTCCGGACCCAACCAAAGTAGAGACATCCGCAGGTTCCACAGTTAAAGCATCTCGCGGCATACCAGACTCCGAATGAGTCTAAATAGAGGCCTGCAAATCTGAAGTAGCGAGTATCAGGGGCTGTGAAAGCGCATCACTGAGTACCGGCGAACTGGCGACTGGCTTAGGAGAAGAGTCATTGGCAGCTTTGGACCTAGGCGGCCTGTCTGTCTATCTTTGTGTTTTTTGGAATATCAGTAGTCGGATGGCTTACCGAAGACATTATCAGGATAATTGAACAGAGCACCAAAATATTTAGAAGTGAAAATATGCAGACGACGAATCGTTCATGGTTTAAATAAGGCAGAAAACCGACAGCGAGGTACGTCATGGTCAGGGCCTACATAAGGAATACAGTACGAATGAAAATCTTTGAGGTATTTGCTTTCCACAAGTAATGCAATTATTAACTTTTACTGACATCTGTTTAGAGCAAGAAAAAGTTTCACCAACGGGGTACTTAGCTTTTAGTTTAAGACTTTGGTTCTGAAACTCGAAAACGAACATTTCAGGAGTCAGCCGACTGGCACTAGCAAACTGCTTCTGCTTCGGGCACCGCACGGCAAGAAAGACTGGGGTAATGGCATTGGCTGCATGTTTTATACCCCTGATGACCTGACGTCACGGAAGAAGGGACAGCAACCGACGCAAGACCCAAGACTTTATCAGGCCGATTGAGGGCTACTGCAAGCAGATAACCCAAATGTAATGACTGCAACAGTGAAACATTAAGAACATTTTACTTCTCACTCACACACACACCCCTCTCTCTACCTACCTACGTCTTACATACATGCATACAAACCCCTACCTATCTACTTCTTACATCCACACCCCCCTACCCATTTCTTACACACACCCACACTCCTCAAACATGCACACACCTACCTCTCACTTGTACATTTGTCCGTAGTCCAAATGTCTTCTGGAATTCAAATTCCATGCAGACACAGAAGATGAAGATGTAAACCATCGGTTGTACAGACAAGTGTCTATGCAACTGGACGCAAAGGGCTCAAAACACTTTTTTTTTTTTTTTTTTTTAATTAAAAGATGACTAATCTCCCAGCCAGCAGATTCCACACCCCCTTGAACCTACCCATAGGCACCCTTGCTCACAGTCTGGATATCTGCTAGAGTGCAAACCACCATAATGTTTGCCATGTGTTAACATACCCCCCCCCAACTGCTATCATCGTAGTAGATTTGGGGATTTCCCACCACTGGGAATTGAATGGATGTCCAGTAGGTGGAGGATAGATGGTCAGCAGGCAGACGGAAGAAGGTACACACACACACACACACACACACACACACAAAAAAATCCTCTATCTTGTAATACTGTATTGTTTATAGTGGCAGTACAGGGATTATTTTTGTCTTAAGGAAAGAAGTGTCTTGGAGAGGAATTTTATTATTTAGAGTTGCCCTTAACGGAATTAGAAAAGCCAAAACAATGCAATGGAGGTTTTGTTTCATACATTAGAACAGTATTTTTGTTTTTTTAAGTGTATACTCCTCCACCCTGCCTTAGCATGGCCTATTTCTAACATGTGACATTTCTACAAGTTTCTTTGGCGTATACCATGCTGTGTTTGCACGAAGTTATGAGACACTGACTCTGCATCTCTCAATCTCCACATATTGCCCACAAAGTAAGGTGATAGCTGTCCATTGTCTCCAGGAATTCACAGCTGACTTACTGCACAGTGTCATCGTTGACAGCAGTGAGTGTAATATTAAAAAAACTGGATACCGGGGAGCGTGTCCAAAATGGTGAGCAGTTAACAGCACTATGTGGGTTTAAAAAAAAAAAGAAAAAGAAAAAAAAAACAATCTTCATTTTAACATCTCTGACAAGATTTTTACTAACCACCTCCACAAACAGAATGTTTCAAAACTTGATGGACTTATAGCTGAACATCTGCAAAAAAAAAAAAAAAAAAAAAAAAAAATTTGAAACTCTTCGTGGTTTCTTCCCATCAAGAAAACTAGAAAGAACTGATAGTCTTAGAATGAGACAAAATAGAAGACTTAGAGAACAGATCTAGAAGGAATAACATCAGAATTTACGGGATTCCTGAAAAAAGGGAGGGGACAATATGATTCAATTCCTTAACACCTGGTTCCCTAAAACTTTGAACCTGTCTGAAGCTTCTTTATCACTTTCCAACTCATCTTAAAAAACCTTCACCAAGGTCAGCGATCATAACATTTTTCTCAAGTCAAGGATTTTGTCTTAAAAGCTTTATGGACTAATTAAAGAAAATACTATAGAATTTGACAATAACTCTTCAACATTAGTGATGTCATAGAGAAAAGCATCTCTGCCACTTGTTAAAAGCTTAAAGAAAAACAATCTACAAGAGAAGCCGCCATTAAAAAGGAATTAGTACAGCATACAAAATATTGCATGACAACTATAAGAATTAGAGGAGGTTAGAAAGGACTGGGAAGAGAGACTGGATAAACAAGTCACAAAGAAACAATGGGTGGATATATGTATGTCTCCCGAATATACAACAAAATCTGTAAGAGTTAGGATTTTTGCTTGGAAATGTTTACAGAGATATTTATTTTTACCAGAGTAAACGTCAGAGAATTTTTCCTCAGGAAGATAGCAAATGTTGGAGGTGTGATGGGGAAGAAAGAGGTACTTGGGAACATATTTTAAGGCAGTGCGGTGGGTTGGTGAACTATTTGATTCCCAGTGGGATGCACCGTCAGAGATGCTGGGTGGACAGACTGGTACGATGAGGGAGATGATTTTTCTGAGCTGTGACACAGAACTGGAATTGCTTAGACATGGTAAGGCTTTGTTGTGGTGTCCAATTACTGTGACTGCCAAAAAAGCAATAACTAGAAAATGGAAATCAAAATCTAAACTATATTAGAAGTAGTGAATATAACAACAGATAAAACTGGAATGGAGATCTTACGGGTAGGAGCAAACTACATAGGAAAAAAATGGGAATTGTGGAAACAGTACATACAGGGGAAAAATGAGGTTTAAAAGAAAGCAGGACTTAGTGAGCTATGTATATAATGTTTGACTGAAAATAACTAGGTAGATTATAGCCAATTTATGTTTGCAACTGGGTGTGTGTCAGTATGGTTCGTGATGTAAAATGCATGCAACTAGGATTGTGCTGGTGTGGTTTTGTTTTCATTTATATAAAAGTATGACTGCTTATGTTGTAAGTGATGACTTAATAAAGATGCTTCTTGCTTTAAAAAGGGGGCAGGAACTGAATAATCTATGCAATGTTGCTTAGGTTATAGAATATATAGCAGTATGTGTGAAATATAATGTTCATTAATGTTAATGTGTTAATATAGTTTTACACAAAAGTAATCACTGTCACAAGTGATAATTTAATAAAGGTGTTTCCAAGAAAAATAAGAATTCACCTTCCAGAAAGAACGGTAATTTTTTTTTTAACACTTTGGAAAATGCAATGGACTTTATACAGATAAATAAAATCCTAGATTCCAGGCAGTCCCTTTCTTCTGTTTTTTTCTATCAACTTCTTTGAAGAGAAATGCAACGAGAGATGGTTGTTTAAAAGATAAAGTAAAAAAACTGAAGGACAAATGAAAATCAATGTATTTCACAGTTATGAATTCTTAATAAAGTGCTTGAATACTTGTAAAAAGTAATATTCAGCACTTGTTCATAAGGTAAATAATTTATTCTTTCTTCCCCTACTTCAAATGGTTACTAGTTCCCTTTTTTAAAATATGAAAATGAAGTCACTTTTCATTTAAATTTTAAAAGGTTAAAACTATTCATTTTATTAAAAGTTAGTTATGATGAAACTTATATGGCACACTTTCTAATATTTTGGCACAGTTGAGTAATGTACTACTAAATATAATACAGGATGCAATAAATGACACTAAAGAGGCATGTTAAGTTACATTCATGGTTCTTAAAATGATCCAGTAGTATACTTGACATATACAATAACACCCAGGAAAGGCATGTTATGCTATAAAGAAAATATACGTTATAAACAAAGTATAAAAAAATAACTTTCTACATATGCAAGCTATTATTGGAATGATAACAACTTGAATAATATTCACACTTACAAGTTAAACCTGCATCACACAGTTATCATTCTTTTAATGCAAGTTTATATGCTATGCCTTTATCATTCTTTTAATGCAAGTTTATATGCTATGCCTCCTTTAAAAATAAGTTTGCTTTATATTAAACATCTCATTTAAACAGTGCTTACTAAATGCTATTTCTTTAAAATACAATAGTTCTTTAGTGGTTAAAATACTTTGAAATGTTTTGTTGGTTTTTAGTGGTTTGGAGGGGGTTGAGGGATTGATGTCCAATATAGAGGGGGGCTTGGATTCACTTGCAAGAATTTTTATGTTACCTCTTCCTGTCTAAAAGTAAATAATTGTAATATTTTGAATCATATGCTAAGATGTCAAAGAATAAAGTAATAACCGACGATGTGGTGTGGTATATTGATGATTTACCCACGGTTGGTGTGGTTTAATCACGAGGGCGAAGCCCGAGTGATTAAACAAAAGAACCATGGGTAAATCTTCAATATACCACAACCACGGAGTCGGTTATTGCTATTATACAATGACATTACTTAAGAAGAAAAAAAATACTTTACTTAAATAATGTCTTTGTATAACTGCGGATTACTGTTCTTCCGCCGGTTGTGGTATACTGCTTCATTTTGATGTACTGCGCATGCATATGGGACTTGTGTTCCCATACATACTCAGTACATCAATGCTTTGAAACGGAAGCAAAGGAGAAATTAAAGTCTCCATTGCTCCCTTTTCTCTCTCCTTTTTTTTTTTTTGGTAATTGTAAAAAAAAGTTTTGCGGCACTTTATACCAACGGAAAAAAAGTCTGGGCGACTGGACCTTTTTCCGTTGGTTTATTGTGGGATTTACAACGGGCACGCTGGTTGGGCTGGCCAATCAGCGTACACATTTTGGAATACTAATGGCCAGTCACTGTATACTACAAGTTAGATAATAAGCAAGAGACACGGAATTGCATTCTAAACCACTGCCACTTCCTAAACTGATCTGAACACTTGCAGTATACCAAAAGGATAGTTTATATACTAGCCTAGAGAAAGACACTTCTGATTAAAAAAAAAAAAAAAAAGGATTGAGTTTTCTGTATTACTGTCTCTCTCTCTCTAACAATGTCTCAGAACAATTTATCATGGAAAGTTTAAATCTTCAAACATCTGAAAATTTTCCCATTTTCAGATACTATTAGACATAACACTTAAGGAAAAATAGGACCGATTCTAACAGTACTATTAGACTAGAGTATCAAGTATATGACTAAATATAAAAGTTCTATTTTATGATATTCTACACTAGAATTACAGGTAAAATACAAAAACTTTGGAATATAGTACTAATACAAGACACAGTATACAAACAGGAACTGAAACAGATCAGAATAAGTAAATGTGTATACAGTTAAAAAAATATAAATATGTCTAGAAGGGTGGGAAGTTGGCAAACTGGTTAAGATGGTCACCTTACAGGCACAAGGTGCAGGGTTCACTTCTCACATAGGTTAACTGGCTGAGCATGGAATGGCCCACAAGGGCAGTTAGCCTGCTACTAATTTATGAACTTATGATCTTACGAACAACTTTACGCATAGTAAATAAAACAGAAAAATACAAATCTGACCTATAAATATGAAAACAACTGACTTGCTCCCTATAGTAGACCAGAGAGAATGTGAGGTATAGGGAAAGATGATTATAGATACTTTGTCTGGTCGACTTATAAAGATTCTGAACACCTGTTTGAAAAAGCCCATCAGTGAGTTATTATGAATAACAAAAGTTAAGGATAATGCGTACTAAAAATCTGAGACATTAATATGAATCAGAAGCATGAGGTAAGCATTGTTAGTCTAATGGAGAGTTTGAGAGGTAGTTTGTCTTTTTCAACAAACTAGGAATACATTATTCCATGGTAGAATGTTTTAGAGTTATATCATTAGACAATTTTTGTTTCAAAAGTTTTGTCCATAGCTGAAGATTTCATACTGCATATTTAAAGCATACAGTAAGTTATGCACATAAATGTGATTTCATTTTACCAGTTTTTTTCTCTTATATAGAACGTCTGACTTTAAATACCTATTAATATTAATGAATTGAATAATCCAGTAAATAGGGGAGTCTGTTCAAATACTTGCAATTACATAAAGCTCAAACAATATTGCTACAGGAAACACATTTACTTAATAAAGAGGTAAAGAAACTTTATCATTAAAGAATTACTTGGTTTTAGCAGGTTTTGGCTTTTCAGCTAAAAGAAGAGGCACCCTTATTTTTATGGGAGAACTTACCAGTAATGCCTGAAGTAACAGATACCATTTGTTGTTAAAAATGGTACGTTAAGCACAGTTATAATTGAGTGGAACACAACTATATACATCGGTGAACTCTTACTAGATACCAGGGGTTAGAGCTAAAGATGCAAAAAATTACTTGGACACTATAGCCTATTACATGAAAGGTGAAATCATAATGGCCGATTTTAATTGTATTTTATCAGACACATTCCACTGCAAACAGAAAACTGAGAATCACACCTTCAGCCAAACACTTAATTCATATAGATCCATTAGATTCACAAAATTTAAGGAACACTTAAATTTATCCATTATTCATATAGACATGGAACACAAACCAATATTGACAGACTGAGACAAAAAAATCATAACCATATATCAGAAGAGTTTCAACAGCTTCATGTCCATTATCGGACCGTAATGCTACAATCTTTATTATTATTTTAAAAACTGAATTTAATGCATCACAAAAGATTACCAGTATGTTTTGTTTGTCTTTTGGCTTTTCCCGGTTAGGGGTCGCCACAGCGGAAGTCCAGTCTGCTAATGATTGGCAGTTGTTTTTTATGGTGTCGAGTTGCCAGCCCGACGCCCAGCCTTCAACAAAGGCACGCCCATTCAACGTATGTCTTTCGAACGCCCACTCGACCGCGGGGAGGACTCCACACAGAAGGCACTCCCAACCCAAGCCGAGAATCGAACGGGAGAACCTCTTGCTGTGAGGCAACAATGCTACCGCTGCACCACCGCGGAAGTGAACAAAAGATTACCAGTATACATTACTAAAATAAAAGGATTCAAGAATTATGTTAAAGAGGTCAAAAATTTTCTAGAAATAAACATGAGTGGTGACATACTGGACACTGTCCTGTGGGATTCACTAAAGGCTTACTTTAACAGAAGAGTTGCAAGCTGGTATATTAGCAAAACAAGAGAATGTGACAAGGAACTGAATATACTACAGGCCAAAATAGACACATTAAAGTCAAATCTAAAACCAAATGACATTCAGTCTGAACTTAAAAACTTCACTACAAAATATGGTGAAATTCTAAATCATAAAGTTTCAATAAACCTGGAAAAACTAACTTCGGGCATCTTCAGTAAACTCTTGAAGTTTGCATGAACTTGTTCCTAGATCAAAAAAAAATGAATAAACTAAATCATATCAAATAAATTATAACGCATATAAATAAAAGTGAAAACATATTAAAAGCTATTTTTGAGGGCTTTAAAATGTTTTATGAAAATATAAATACAAATAACCCAGACCAGTGATGGCGAACCTCTGACACGAGTGTCAAAGGTGACACGCCACAAAATTTTGGGTGAACCAGCGTTCACTAACACCAGAGTTACTAAAGAAAAGTACAGTTGTGTACCTACCATAAATGTAGATGCTCGAGTGTATTCACTGTTGCAGTCATTACACTTGGGTTATCCTGCTGGCAGGCTACCCGCAGTCGGCCTGAATTCCAAAGTCTTGGTCCGGTGTCGGTTGCTGTCGCCTCTTCCCTGACGTCAGTGCGCCAGGGGAATAAAAGATGCAGCCGACGCCATTCTCTTCAGTTTTTCTTGCCCCAGATGTCAGGTACCCCTCGAAGGGTAGGCTAAGAAATTATGCCAATAAAAGAGCATGCAATAAAATAAAACAATCTTCATCTACAAGCAAATACACCACATAGGTTGTAAAGAATAGAGAAGTACAGATAAGTCCCAGCAAAGAAAGGGGAATGGTGGGAGGGTAACCTGGACTGAAACAGTGAATACACTCAAACATCTACACTTATGGTAGGTACACAACTGTACTATGTTCATCGTGTTTCACTGTTGCAGTCATTACATTTGGGTTGAATCCCAAAGCTGAGGTTGGGTGGCTGGGCCTAAATAGAATTAGGAGAGGCTATGAAGCCCTGCAGAACTGCAGTGGCGAAGCCTGCTCTGGATTTAGAGTAAAGAGGTAAGTGGTAGTGCTTTGTAAAAGTATGCACTGAAGTCCAAGTTGCAGCCTCCAAAATGTCCTTGGTTGGTACTCCTCTGAGGAAGGCTGCTGAAGTTGAATGTGGCCTGATGCCCTTAGACACTGATTTGCCATGTTGAGAATAGCAGGTGGCTATCCATTTGGAAATAGTCTGCTTTGAGATAGCTTTTCCTTGAGATCCTGCAGCATATGCCACTAAGAGTTGCTCAGACTTTCTGAAAGCTTTAGATTTGTCGAAGTAGAAGCGTAGCTGTCTGTGTATGTCCAAATAATGTAGAAGTCTCTCCCCTTTATTCTGTGCATTTGGATAAAAGGTAGGCAAGTGAATTGTTTGATTAAGAGCCACACTGGACACTACCTTAGGCATAAATGTTGGGTTTGTCCTCAGAGAAACCCTGTCCGGATGGAAAATTATGAAAGGTTCAACCGCCATTAGTGCCTGTAACTGAGACTCTTCTTGCTGAAGTTATTGCTAAGAGCAGAGCTGTTTTCCATGATAAGAATTTTATTTCAGCTGTATTGGCTGGCTCAAAAGGAGGCAGCGTGAGTTTTTCCAAGACAAAGTTGAGGTCCCGTGCAGATATTGATGCTCTTCTTGGGGGCCTTATGTTTTTGGCCCCACTGAGGTACTGCCTTAGTAGTGGATGTGAAAAAATAGGTGGGTCCGTATTGTAATGAGCTGAAATGGCAGAGGCATGGATCTTAATAGATGAAAAGGATAGGCCTTTGTCCAGCATCTCAGTTAGGTATTGTAAAATCTGAGTAGTATTTGGTACAAGCATGTCAATTCCTTGTGCCTGGTTCCAAGCACAGAATCTCTTCCACTTTTCTGCATATGATTTTCTGGTGCTGGGCCTCCTGGCCTCCAGAATAACATCCATAACTGCTTTGGAGAGAGGTGTGTTCTGAATGGTTACATTATCCGCCATGCAGCCAGATTTAGGGTTCTGAGTTGGCTGTGCAGTATCGGATTGTTTTGTTAGGTCAGTAAATGAGGAATTTGAGGTAATGTCCAGGCTTGGCCTTGAGACAAGCTCTTTAGGATTGGGTACCAGTGCTGGCGTGGCCAGTGTGGGGCAATCAGGATCATTTTTGGCTTCTCTTGTCTGACCTTTAGGAGTACCTTGGGGAGGAGAGGTAGTGGAGGAAAGGCATATACTGTAAGGTTTTCCAGTTGAATGATAGAGCATCCACTTTCCATGCTAGCTTGTGATAAATCCTTGTACAAAATCTTTGTAGTTGGCAGTTGTGAGGGGAGGCAAATAGATCTATGTCTGGGCATCCCCATTTCCTTGTTATTACGCTGAAGATTTGTGGATCTAGTTCCACTCGTGAGGATCCATGAGGTTTCTGTTTAGTTCGTCTGCCAGAGTATTTGTCTTTCCTGGCAGAAATTGTGCTTGCAGGTGCACTTGATAAGTCAATTATGTGTTCCACAAAATCATGGCTTGTCTGCAGAGGGGGTAGGAATGCGTGCCTCCCTGCTTGTTTATGTACCACGACTGTAGTATTATCCGTCTTTATCAGCAATTGTCCTGGATGAAGCAGATCCATGAAAGCTGTCAGGGCATTCTGGACAGCCAGCATTTCTTTTAGATGGATATGAAGATGCATTTGGCTTGTGGGCCATGTGCCCTGAATACATTTTCCTGCCATGTGTGCCCCCCCAGGCATAATCTGATGCATTTGTTGATATTGTCTGCCTGGCAGTGGGTAGAGTGAAAGGCTGTCCCTTGTTGTGGCAGGCCTGTGCCCACCATCGAAACTCCTGTTGTAGGCAGGGAATAAGGGTAATTAGTTTTTCCAGGCTGTGGCAATGTTCAGTCCAAACACTTTTTAGATACCATTGTAGTTTCCTCATATCCAGTCTTGCATATGGAATTAACAGACCACAGGATGCCATGAAGCCCAAAGCCTGCAGAATTTTTCTTGCAGATAACTGGGTTTTTCTTGCCAACATTTTGAAGTAAAAAGTCAGTTGCCTTTGTTTGTCTGGCGTGAGATAAGCCATCTGGGCAGTTGTATTTAAGCTTGCACCCAGGAATATTATCTCTTGAGAGGGTACTAGTTTTGATTCATTTTCGTTTACTGTGCACCCTAGGCAAATTAAGAATCTTTTTACAAACGCCAGATGCTTTAGTAGAATGTCCTTGTTCGCTGCTTGAATAAGGCAGTCGTCCAAGTAGGGATATACTTGAATTCCTCTTTGTCTGCAAAAAGCAATTACTGGTGCCAGGCATTTTGTGAAGACCCTGGGTGCAGTAGATAAGCCAAAGGGCACTGCAGAGAATTGGTAGTGCATTGAGCCAGCTATGAATCTGAGGTATCTTCTGCAAGATTGTCTGATTGGGATATGCAGGTATGCCTCTTTTAGGTCCAAGGTTACAAGCCAAGCCTTCTTGCCCAGCATGGGCAGAAGCTGCTGCACAGTCAACATTTTGAATTTTGGAACGTCCAGAAAAGTGTTTAGAATAGACAGGTCCAGTATTGGTCTCCAGGCTTTGTCCTTTCTGGGTACCAAGAAAAGTCATGAGTAAAATCCTTGTCCCTGCTCCTGTAGTGGTACTTGCTGAATGGCCCTCATGTCCATGAGGGATGAAACTTGCTTTTGTACCTCTGCCCATTGATTGTGTGGCTGGTCTGGCATGCCTTTGGCAGGGTGTGAAAGTGGAACTTGTAACCCTGAGACACTATATTCAAGACCCATTTGACCTAGGTGATCATGTGCCAGTTTTGTGAAAAAAGTGCTAGTTTTCCCCCTAAGGGGGCCTCCAAAAGAGAAGTGCTTGGTACTTGTAGAGGTAAGTCATTGGGACTGTTTCCTATAAGATTGAGATTTGTCTTCTCTGCTTTTGGAGCTAGAAGCACCCCATTGTTTAGGCCTGTATGAGCCTTGGGGCTGGGATCTGCCTCTAGGGCATCTGTATCTGCCTCTTTGTGGCCTGACAGTGAAAAGGACCAATTTTTTGAAGGCCAGTTCCTGCTAAATCTGTGTGGCTGTACCTGTAAGAATCCTTAACTGTCTGCATAGATTTTGCTTTATCCTCCATTTTTTTCAACACCTCTTCTGCCTTAACACCAAACAAAGTATCATGCTATAATAAAGCATCTAATAATTTTGCTTTAACATAAATCAGGCAGATTCTGTTCCTTTAACCAAGCATGCCTCCTAATCACAGAACCCGTTACAGCGGCCCTACAAGAGGCCTCCAAAGAATCAAAACCACATTGCAAAGTATGTTTTCCCACTTGTTCAGCTGCATGCAATAAATCCTGCATTTCCTTGTTTTCTGGACATTCAGATTTAGTCAGCATTTTATGTCTTAACAGTGACATTAGGTATTGCTGATATTTAAGCATATGAAATTGACAATTTAAAGCCCTTACAGCCAAAGTAAGGGAAGTGTAAACTTTTTTGCCCCATCTATCCAGTGCCCTTGAATCTCTATCAGAGGGAACAGGGTTTTTAGCAGTGGAAGCCTTGACTCCCTTAGGACACTGATATATGGTTTCTGTGTCAGCAGCGGGGTTTTTGTATAGAAATTTATGGGAGTCTGGGACCCTGTAGTATGTCTGACTTAGGTACAGGGGGTAGAGAGTCTGGAGACAGGCCAGACTCTGAAAAAGCATTATCTACAATGTCCAGAACAGGGGGAATAGCAAGGGACCTGTGCTGAGGAAGTAAAAGAAAATCTCGGAGCCTTTTCTTAGATTCTGAATAATCCCGGCTCTCCCAATGAAAGTGCTCCCTCATAGTATGCAGGGTTTCCCCAAAGCAGTAATCTTCAGGAGGAGAAGCTGAAGGAATAGATTCTTCAGCATCAGAATCCTCGTAGGGAGGAAGGGAGCATTCCTGATCAGAGGAGGAATCAGAGGAAATGGAAACCTGATCTGAAGATTCATATTCTGTCTCTTGCCTAGGCCTCTTATCAGGAGGGGGATGGGAACCCCTGATCAAAGTAATAAGGTCTTCGGCCATTTTGAGCATCTGTTTTTTAGGCATGGAAGTCTGTCCTGGAGAATGCTGTACTTGTTTCTTTGTCTTTAGGGCTGCTTTAGTCTTTGGCTTTGAAGCTGAAGATGGCTTTACATATAACTGTGTAGGTCTGAAAACACCCTCAGAAGCCGATGCCTGCACAGCGGCTCCGGACCCATCTGAGAGAACAGTTTCCGAGGATCCAATACCTTGAGTTTCCAGAGGCCCAGTCGTCTCCACGGAGTCGGAAGCGGCCTGTGGCTCTGAGGTAGTGGGTGTCAGGGGCTGCGAAAGCACCTCACTGAGAACTGGCGAACCGACGACTAACTTAGCGGAAGCCTCACAGTCTGTTTTGGACCTCGGATGCCTGTCCTTGTCTTTATCTTTGCGCTTTTTATAAACTCCAGTCGTCGGCTGTTCTGCCGGCATTGTATAATTGAATCTTCGGCCGAAGTAATGAAAGGCAAAATCGTACCGACGCTTAATAGTGCTTTGGTTAAATCTAGCACAAAACCAACAACAAGCAATGTCGTGGTCAGGGCCTAGGCAAGGAATACAGTAAGAGTGAAAATCCTTATGAGGTATTTGCTTCCCACACGAAATACAATTGTTAACTTTTTCTGACATCGGTCTGGAGCAAGAAAAAAGTTTCCCCAACGGGGTACTTAGCTTTAATGAAGACTTCGGATCTGAAATTCGAATACGAAAATCTCAGGAGTCGGCCGACCGGCACGTGCGAACTGCTTTTGCTTCGGGCACCGCATGGCAAGAAAGACTGAAGAAAATGGCGTCGGCTGCATCTTTTATACCCCTGGCGCACTGACATCATGGAAGAGGCGACAGCAACCAATGCAGGATAACCCAAGTGTAATGACTGCAACAGTGAAACACGATGAACATTTGCTTTTGCATTTGTTGCTTGTGTGAAGTGCATTGAATTATTTTGTCAGGAGCCAGTACAACACTGGTGCACAGGTAATGAAGTTATTAACCTCAAAGACTATTTCAGTACACTTTCTCGATAGAGTCTGCAAAAGGCAGTGTTTCTCTTCATAGTTACACTTCTGCAAAGGACAAGTAGTCTGCATTTCTAGGACTGCGCTCTTTTACATTCCTCTCAACTGTCCCTTTTAATCCCTGCTAAAACCAGCAACTTTTTACACTTAATGACAATAGATTTATAGACTACTTTTACTTCAGAAAATGTACATTAATTCACATTTATTTTCTTCTGTCAGTGTCTCAGATTAATAGTACTAGTAGTTGAAAACTGACCATGTCTCTTATTTCTAGATTTGTCCCTAATTCTGTTGAGATTTATCCCTGATGAATTGAGAGACATGCTGTTTCATTTATTTTTAATGTAACTTTATTTGGGGGGGGGGGGGGGGTGCGGTGACATGCAAGCAGAGTAAAGTTAGGCATTTTCAGAATTTTTGACACACACTGAACCCAAAAGGTTCGCCATCACTGACCTAGACAAGGATGATATAGTTGAAACTTTTCTAATGGAAAATATACAAAAAATAATTGAGCAAATGAAAAGAATTGGACCATTCACTAACTTAACAGAAACAAAAGATCAAATAAAGTTAAAAAATAAGGTGCCACGCTTGGATGGTCTTCTACCACCAGAACTATATAAAATACTACCAGATGATGCAGTTAAAATATTAGATAAGGTCCAAAGATTTAACAACTGCTGAAGTCACCCCATCATGGAAATATCCATATGCATCACCTATTTTAAAACAAGACAGGGATCCTACAAAGTGCTCATCATACAGGCCCATTTCACTTTTAAAATGTGGACTATTAAGATGTTCATGTCTATTTTAGCTAACAGAATGAATCCACTTATACCTAAACTAATGAATGATCAAATTGGGTTCATTTCAAATAGACAAGTACAGGATAATATAATAAGAATATACGTTAATAGACAATGCAAATAAAAATAAAAAATATATATCAGACTCCAGAGAAGGCTTTTGCCTAAGTTAATTGGTTGTACCCATTTAAAACAAAGTGTATGCATTTCTCACCTGAACCAACTGCATTAATTTCTAAGTTATACAGTAGCTTGTGCTTATGTTAAATATTTTCTTTCTAAATTCCTTTAAATTACAAAGGGCACAAAACAAGGCTGTTCATCATCACCTTTACATTTTGCATTAGCTATAGAACACTTTGCAGATAGTATTAGAGCCAGTGGCCCTGCAAGGTGCTGTGTGCATCTTTATTATCATTATAATAAAAAGGTGATTCAGTTACCAGTAGTCCTGCAAGGTGCTGTTTGCATCTTTATTATAAAATAACTTAGTTATTCAGAGGGGGACCTGTAGTGCCGTGTGTATACAAGGGTTCATGTGCTTCCCGTATACCTGAAATAGACGTTCCTATTCGGCATTGTGTGCATACCGAGCAACCTTGTGTACCACGTATGCTTTGCGATACATAAAAATAACACCAGTGGTGTAAACAAAGTCGACCCATGAAGTCTATTGTTATTAACCAAGAAAACATTTGTCCTATGCAGGACGACCCAAAAATTAGGAGATTCTTTGCAGTAACCTCATGTCTCCAAAAGTAAATATGGCTGTGTTCATATGTGCATGGACTACAGCATGTGGAAGACCGAAGATACTTGGGTCGGGACAACATACAAGATGGGGCCCAAGGGAGGGGGGGTGGGCAAAGTGTGGTGGTGTGGTTGCTACGGGCCAGTAACCGGAGAAGGGATGGTTGCTGTGTGTGAAGCTGGGGGGGGGGGGGGGGGACTGTGGGTAAAGAAAATATGGGTCGAGGAGAGGCTGGGTTGGAATGGCCTGTACTGGTTGGCCCGCCTAATGGGTGGGGGAGATGGGGAAAAAAAATCTCTAATACACTCTGTCAGGTCACATTTCAACAAAAACAGCTATGTATGACTATCTTCTGATTAGATCAAAAACAGTAACATTTCAAAACTTTCAGTCTCTGTGCCATTTTAGGGCACATTTAATGCTTAGGCTTTCATTAAGACCTGGGTTAGCGTCTGCAAGTTCGATCTACCATTTTAGCTCTCGGACCTGTAAGACAGTGTCGACGTCCTCTACAAATTCAGTTACTCGTTCCAATGCCATGAATTTAAACCCTGCAAAATGTTGCTGAAGTACTTAAGCTTTTCTCACTTGTAATAAAATTACAGATATGTATAAATCAATGGAATTAAAGCTGGAGATGCAATTCTGAAATAATAGCTGACTGGACACATATGGTACATGAATGTGACATCTCCCCTTTTTGGAAAGAATTTAACTTCATTCAAGGTCTACAGTCAGATAGATGTAATATTTCTAAATCTTTAATTTTATTGTTATTATCTCAGGTTTTTTAATGCTCAAATTCCAAAGTGCCACTTCTTAGGTCTATTCTTGCTACAGCCAGAAAAGTAATTACTAAATATTGGAAAAGTAAAAAGTTACCCCTCTACTGTTGAATTTATTAGTATGGCAAAAAGTGTTTACAGTAGTGAACTGCATACTATAAAGATGACAACTACTAATATTACACATTCATATAAATCTTGGTTTAAGCTTAAAGACTTGCTTGAAAAATATTATTAATTGCTGATATGTAACTTTGATGTAGTATTGATCAGCTGTGAACCTATGTAAAGTTGTTTGTTTTATAACTGATCATTTTAAAGCCAAAAAAAATAAAAATAAAAAATAGATACCACTCTCAAAAGACTAAATGACTAATCGCCATTTCATTGCAGGAGGTTTAAAAAGACACAGATGATGTGGTCTAAACTGCAGACATTGAAAACCTGAAATACTCATCAGTAGCATGCATTACATTACTGTAAATTAACCTCAGCACTGTAATAATACACTGTTAAGCAGCACAACAGGTAGCAGGCTGTAGGTTCTCTACTCCTACATCATGTAGATTGAGACAGAGTGCTGATATTGCAGTGCCCCCTTTAGGGTGATGGGGGTACTGCCCTCCTGAGCGGGTCCTCCTTAGGGTGGAGGGGTTGGCATAAAGGTTAAGGTCTTTACTCGGACATACAAGGTACAGCATTTGATTCTGAATTCTAGTCATCGGCTAGGTTTGTAGGAATCTGCAGACTGATAGCCTAGTATTTGCCTAGGAACGACAGAGGATATTTATGAAACTTTTTACATATTCAAAACACAACTAACTTTACAAATCTGGTTCTAAGGGTTGAAAAATCCCTCTGTCTGTTATCTTCAAAGGTCTACCACATATGAATAATGTAGCATTTCTATTTACAGAAAAATTCTGGTCTTGCCTTTGGAGATGTTTAGGTGCACTACAGCAGAAACCTCAGAAGTCAGTTTTCACAGTCTTTTCTATCTTGCAACATGACTGGGTGAAACGAATGCTGGTTAGTCATTCTGCAACTTAATTCTGTGTGCGCATGTCTAGTACAAATGCCTCCAATTTCTGTAAAGCTTCCCATCTTCCTCAAAACTGCACAGATTTTCAAGCAGACTGGGTACTGGTATTTGGATTCTTTTTGTCTCCAACCAGTAGCTGTGGCAGTTAATTGCAATTTCTACCACATTACTATTTTTGTTGCAGTCGATTTCTTTTTAGCATTTCCTTTACTTTATGCTGATTTTTAAGGCTTCAGGAATTTGAAGTAGTCCGTCTGCTTTTCAAAGCTCTGCCCATCAACAGCTGAAGTGGTAAGAGACTGGGTTCCTACAGATGAATACACTCCTCTCATAATTCCAGACAACCCTCACAGCTTTAGCTAAAAGCTCTCTCAGGATTCTTCCCTGTATCGTGGACAAATGGGGGGTAAGACTGGATGTTATGAGTTTAAAGTGCCACTCATGCACAGATCATATGAATTTGCAACATATATTGTGGACCACTGTTACATATGACAATATTATAAACATCCTGCTTCTAACGTAGAGAACTTAAATGCATTAATTACAGCTGCACTACTTGAGCCAGCCCATTTGATTATTTCAGGTACCATGGAATAAAACTCACATGCAAGACATGAGGCTTCTTTAAAGAAATCTGAACCCAGTGTGTTGCATGGGCAAAATGAATTACAGGACAGCATTTCTTTTGGAATGTTATTTCAGCGCGCATTGCAAATGCCATTACTCTGTACTTTTTATTCTATCTCATATTGTTTCTACTATACTCGTGTTGAATTTATACTGTTAGCACTTTAAAAAGTTATTTTTTGTTTAATTTAATTGTTAGGCTAACTCACTCAAGTGCGCTAGCCGTTTTATAGCATTTACTGTTTGGTACTGTATCTTTTTCTCCTTTCTCTGTAAAAAAAAAGAAAAAAACAAAAAAATATCCTTGTTTTCCCGCTTTTCTGAACTAGAATAGTCCAGTCTTCAGATTTTGCTGATCTCTGGGCTTTGTCTTAGTTCCTGTGCTATCCATATCCTTATTTGGATAAGAAGAAGCTTCTTTGTTCACCAGTGGGAGTGGGGAGCACTGAGCAACCTATTTGTCCCTAGAGGATTGGTTCCAGCCCAGCAACTTGTAGTTTATTGGCCATTTTGGGTCAATTCCTGGCTTTTTTCAACCCCCTGCTATAAAGGCCGCTTTTGCGCGAAGTTGCTCATACAGCAGCGCCGGTTAATCAAGTTTAAACTATTTCTGGCTCCGTAAAGTCTGCTCTTCAATTTTTCCCTTAGAACTATTCTACTTGCAATCTAAACTGCCTATACTCTATCTGAAAAGCTCAGCACTTGCTCCTAAAGCATTTTTTATATAGGTAAAGCACTCAAACAAAAGAAAGTACTTCATTCACCTAAATTTCCTTGAGTACCCATTTCCCTATAGGTCCTTTCTGACTCAGTTACACAGCAATCTTTTTCACTATTTCTAGCATGTCGAAGGGTCAGTTGCTGGCGTCCTCTCCTGTTCAGCTGATGAATCTGGGAATCTTGAGGCAATGTTACAATTACCTCATGTACACAGACAACCCTCTCCTCCTCCCAACAAATACAAATATATGCGAGAGATGCAACTATATAGCCAAACTGGAGGCTGAGCTCTCTCAATTCAGTACTGGCAAGACCAGTCAGGAGGAGAAGGTAACCACGCACACCACAAACCCGGTCTCACATAGAACTATCACAACTGCAAACCAAACACACAAAAACATACTCGGAGGCGCTGATTAAAAATCTACCAAAACAGAGGCCTCCAAAGCAGACACCCAAGCAACCGCCACCTCAAGACATAGCACATGCAATACATAGCTCACAAAGTCAGTGTGCTAAACAGTCACAGCCCTTAAGGCCAAACAACATGCCAGACACACTTGTAATAGGTGACTCCATAGTCAGACACACTGACGTCCCGCTCACCAGACTGAACAAGGAAAAGGTCACAGTAAGCTGCCTGTCGGGAGCTAGAATCCGCCACATAACACAAGCACTTAAGTCACTCCACAGCAAGTACAAAAAATGACTCAGTCATTGTACATGCCGGTGTGAACGACCTGAGATGTACCTCCCTGGACTACATGAAGAGAGACAGAGGAGCTCTCTGATTATGTAGCCCAGGCCGGTATGACCCTGACCCTGAGCAGCATCTTACCCTCACCAAGAATGATGCTACAGTACAAAGACAAAATGATCAGTTTTAACAATTGGCTTAATTACTGGTGTCATTCTAAGGGGATCCAATGTCTGTCTGCTTGGGATGACATGCTTGACAAGCCACGCTGCTGAAGGGATGGCTTGCACCTGTCACCCTGGGCTTCGGATATTGGCCAAGGCTCTTGCCACCCCCATAGTGCCTTTTTTAGGCAAGGCTCAAATGACAAACCTACCTCCCTAGAAAGCACAAGTGGAAAAAAACTAAGGGTAATGCTGCTCAACGCCAGAAGTCTAAACCTCAAGATGCACGCCCTCGAAGCCCTCCTCAGTATGGAGAACATCGTTGTCTGTGCAGTGACAGAAACCTGGTTCAAGGCTCCTGCGAGCACCCCAGCACTATCAGGTTTTACCTCGTATCATGCTTTCCGGCCCCAAAACTTGGCCCGAACCACAAAAGGAGGGAGAGTATCCATATTCATCAAAGATACCCACACCTCCAGGTTAGTGGCAACGCACGAAGCATCGGAGACCATCCAGGTGCAACTAACCATAGGCAAAACTGCCTTACAGTTTGTAGCATGCTACAGACCACCCTCTCAAACTCAGGAACCCCACACAGCCTTCCTGAAGACACTGGAGAGTATGAATGTCTCTCCAAATACCATCATATTGGGAGACTTCAACTACCCAAACATAGACTGGGAACATTACTCAAGCCCCAACACCCTAGCCCAAAGGTTCCTAGAATTCATAAACTCAAATGCAATGGAACAACTAGTCACCATTCCACGAGAGGAGACAATATACTAGACCTGATCATCACAAACATGGGGACAAAATGCTCCACACTGGAAGTATATCCCTCTTTGGTAAGATCAGACCATAAATTAATCTCACTGGAAATCCACATCCCGCCCCACCCCTGCACAAAGACCACAGTGAAGAACTTCTCAAAAGCCAACTTCACACTTCTTAAGACTGAAGTGGTATCCTTCAAGGCCCCTGGGCCAGTGGAAACCACAACCCACACTGCTGAATCCTTTGCAAATGCCTTCTACGGGCACCTTCAAGAATGCATGGATCATGCAATCCCAAATAAAACCAAGACCCATTCCCCAAAGGCAGGCGCCGGTCTGGTGGACCCCAGCCATAAACAAACTTTACAACAGGAGGAGGAAGCTACTACATGACAGAGCAAAATCCCTAAAAGGGAAGGCATCTCTGATCAGTACTAGCAAAAAACTACGATCACTCATAAAATCATCCAAGGCCAACTTTGAGAGAAAAATCACAAAAGACAATCACAAGGCCTTCTTTAGCTATGTTAGAAACCTGGGTGGAAACTCCCAGATATGCTCAGAGTTAGTCCAAAATGACACAAAATACACTGAACCCACTGACATTGCCAACATTCTGGCAGACAGGTTCAGTGCAAATTTCTCCTCCCCCTCCCCCCAAAAGGAGAAATAACTATCCCAGCAGAGTGTAGCCTCCCTAACATCTCAGATGCCCAGGTGAGAGCCGCCCTCTCTAAAGCTAAAAACACAGCATCAATGGGACCGGACTGTGTCCCGGGCTGGGTGCTACATGAACTCCAAGAGGAACTATACCCACACATAAGGCTGCTGTTTAATCTTAGCCTTACTACAGGATACGTACCCAAAGAGTGGCGTACGGCAACAGTGGTCCCACTTCACAAAGGCGGTGCTTCTACGGACCCTGGAAATTACCGCCCCATAAGCTTGACGAGCCTGGTCTGCAAAGCTATGGAGAGGATCATTATGGAACTCATAAACAAAGACATTGGGGACCTACAGACATTGGATCCTACCCAATTTGGCTTTGTCAAGGGCAGATCCTGCCTTTTGAACTTGGTCGACTTTTTTGAAACAGTCACTAAGGCCATTGATGAGGGTAAGGCAGTTCACACAGCCTACCTTGACCTTGCAAAAGCCTTTGACACAATACCCCACTCGGGCATCATAGACAAACTCACCAGCTTAAATGTAAACCCATATGTCACAAGATGGGTTGCAAACTGGCTCAAGGACAGAACCCACAGGGTCAGAGTTGCTGGAGCTATGTCTGACTCTAAGCCAGTCACAAGTGGTGTCCCACAGGGCTCAGTCCTGGGACCCCTCTTGTTCGGCATTTATTTTTCCGAGGTACAGGCAAACATAGGAGGATTGTGGCTGACAAAGTTCGCAGATGACTGCAAACTGGGCGCCATAATTGATACTCCAGCGGACACAAACATCTTTCAGAGAGGCCTCATAGAAACGGATAATTGGTGTCAGAGCCATGGCCTTAAGCTGAACGCCAAAAAATGTATAGTCATACCCTTTGGGAAAAACAAGGTACCCACAAATTACCACATAGGTGGTAATCCATTAAGTATGGAAGAGGTAATCCGGGACCTAGGGACCCAAGGTTGACAGTAACCTCTCATTTGACACTCGCATTGCCAAAGTGGTTAGGAAGACCTTCTATATTGCCCACCTTATCATGAAGGGTTTCACATCTAGATCAAGAGAGGTCATTGTGCCCCTGTACTCTTCTCTTATCAGGCCAATGATGGAGTACAATGCCCCATTTGGGATGCATCTTACCCGACACCTGCAGCAGTTGGAAAGACCCCAAAAGTTCCTCACCAAGAGGATAAAGGGTCTTAAACATATGTCATATGCTGCCCGACTGAAAAAACTCCAGCTCTATTCAGTCGCATACCGCCTACTCAGAGGTGACCTGTGCCTGACGTACAAGGCCATGTCCAATCCGGAATTAATGGACATGCTCCACCTCAGAAAATCCAAATCCATCAGAGCCATGAGAGCAAGAGACTTAAACCTCAACACAGAAATAAATAGGACGTGCTGGAGGGACAGATTCATAACCCAGAGGCTCCCTACACTCTGGAACAGAATCCCAATCCATGTTAGGCAGAGCCCCTCACTAACTCTATTCAAGAGAAATCTTGACGAGTGGATGGGAGATCGTAGGTTTACCCCGGGGGTGATCTCTGTCTCACTACTAGACAGAGGCACAGTAAACTAAACCCTAAAAGGGCGTAGTATTCTCATCCTAAGGGGTGGTGAAAGCCACACACACTTTGGCTAGGCTTATAAATGCCCTAGGGCAGATAGCCTAGTACGAACCTATGAACCTATATCTGGCCAAAACACGCATCTTTTTTTTTTTCGTGCTATTTAACTATTCCCATGTGTGATTTCATGTATACCTTTCAAGCATTTGTTTTCTTAGATGACAGATTTTAGTCTGCTTTGAAAACCAAGCCCTGGACACAACTGCTGTGTACAATTTCTTGCTTGGTACACATTTTACATTCAGCTCACATATTTTTAGACCAAAACAATATCTGCAATGTCAGTCCTGTCTTCTACATGTCCACAAGGATTGCTGGCCATTCCAAAAGAATGTTTTATCATAAACATACATGTTGCATCTTTCACGTCCATATATAGTGCTCATCTGAAAATATCACTTTTGCACATCAGTAAACTATCTTAACCCACAAGCAACTAACTAATCTATTCTTCTGCGACATCACAGCTCCATAACTGTTCTATTTGGAATATATTAGCATATTTACATCATAGTACTTCAATGCTGTAGCATTGCCAATTAACAACTTAAGCACCCCAAAACTCTTCCTGCTCAGTTACATTTCTAGGTTATTCTTACTCAACTGTCTTAAAGGCATGGTCATCTCAGATGCATTAGGTAGAAAATTTGCAAGATATCACCACATCATTTGTAGAAATGTCTGCAGTACTTGGCCAACAGACTTTCTGGATTAAGTTTGGAACCCTCTAAATGCCAAACTATAGCCCCTGTACTTCACGTCTCACACTGAAATTTTACTGCTTTACTCTGTTAAAGGAAAAATGCACCCAAAACTGAAGAAAAAAAAATAATTTCATCCTGCCTTTATGTTTACTTTAACACCACTCTAGGAATCCACATACATTTTTAAATACTTGATTGCATTATACCACAGTCTGCCCACATGAGGTCTAGCATCTTGATGGGATTTAGATTTTTTTGTTTCGATTTTTTCGTTTATCTTTTGGTATCCCACAATATAGCACAACTCAAAGATAGCATCATGCAGGTGGGCTTACCTGCAAAGCTCCTGGCTCTAAATCCATTTTAATGAGATTTCAGACACTTCTGCTTTCTTTCGCTAAGCCAGCTTTAAATGCTGCTGCTTACATTTTAAAATGGACTACCCCTGTTTGCCTTTTAGGTCATGTCCAAAAACAGACATTTTACTGTTCATCCTTTCTAAAGTGTTTAATTTAATTTTTTTGTTATGCCCGAGTTGTACTCCATCTCATCTCCCCTCCTACCAGGGGTGGCTCATGCCATTGGACTGCAGCCCCCCCCCCCCCCCGCAGCAAGAAAAAAGAAAAAAGTACTTTAAAATAATTTAATTTGCTTAGTTATATATTAATTTTTACTGTATTTCTCTCGTTAGCCGGCTGCTTTACGCAGACTGACTCGTCTGCGAGTACGAGCATGCGCACTTTCGAGTTCCGGGTTTTAAAAAAAGAAGTTTTGTTTTTCCTCTCTCTCTAAAAGAGATCCACTCCAGTGCTGTAGTCCTGATTACAGTGTGATGCCCAGCAGTCTATGCAGTTTGGAACCACATAGAATAGGAAGGGGTTCGGACTGCCACGTCCGCAGGCGCGTACGTGACGTGGATGGGCTAAATGGCTGCCGATTGGTTCTCGCTCTCTTCCCAGGCTTTATGTGCTGGACACAACCAAGTTGCGAGGAAGAACTGTTGGTTAAAATTGAATACTGTGCTATCTTCTCTCGAACTAATAGAGGAAACACAGTATTTGTACAACCACTAGAACGTTTATTGAAGCATATGAAAAAAATTGATACACATCCATATGAGTTAAGCGCTTTCACCTAATGCACTTAGGCTATGAAGCCTAAGTGCATTAGGTGAAAGCGCTTAACTCATATGGATGTGTATCAATTTTTTTCATATGCTTCAATAAACGTTCTAGTGGTTGTACAAATACTGTGTTTCCTCTATTAGTTCGAGAGAAGATAGCACAGTATTCAATTTATGTGCTGGAAAAGGAGCGAGAAGCAAACAGTTGCAGCCAGTTTAGTGAGTAAACTTGTTTGCGGTTGACCGGTTGTTGATTTTAATTTCTTGATGGCCTAATTTCGTTCGCTGGATGTGACACAGCTGAAAAAGAAGTACAGAGTACATTCTTTTCTTCTTGGTGGTGTGTGTAACACAGTACAATACGTATCAATATGATGTGTAAAGTATAGAGGAATAAGTTTTTTTTGTAGAAAATGCATGTGAGATATTTTGAAGAAGATAGCAAGGTAGCATTGCTAAGGGGAGGCTGTGGATAGAGAGACAGAAAGCTGACTGAGGTATGCTGTTTTTTTTTTTTTCTTTTTTGACATGCAGTTACTGTAACTATGTTTCAGAAAATTAGGGTCCCTGACAATTATAGAGTAAAATGGGAAAGACTGGAAGAGAGCAGGCTGAGAGGAGGAGAGTTTTAATTTTTTTTTTTTTTTTAATTATGAAGGTGGAAAGATATGAATGCATATATTTCTTGAGAACTAGTGAAGAGGTACAGTTAGTTACTCAGGAAGTTATTCATTTCTCTGGTGGTTTGGACGCAATATGCAACAGGAATTTAAAGGAATGTGCAAGTCCTTGGTACTGCCTTAAATATGGATTATCAAAGATTCTTCTTCTTCTTTCAGCTGCTCCCGTTAACGGTCACCACAGCAGCTCAACTGTTTCCATTTCCTCCTGTCCTCTGCATCTTGCTCTATCACACCAACCACCTGCATATCCTCTCTCACCACATCCATAAACCTTATCTTAGGCCTTCCACTTTTCCTGTTACCTGGCAGCTTCATCCTTACCATCTTTTTCCCAATATACTCTGCATCCCTCCTCGGCACATGTCCAAACCAACGTAATCTTGCCTCTCTGGCTTTGTCTCCAAACCTTCCCAACCTGGGCTGACCCTCTAATATACTTATTCCTAATCCTGTCCATCCTCGTCACACCCAGTGCAAATCTTAACATCTTCAACTCTGCCACGTCAAGCTCCGACTCCTGCCTTTTTGTCAATGCCACCGTCTCCAACACATATAACATAGCTGGTCTCACTATCCTCTTGTAGACCTTCCCTTTCACTCTTACTGGTACTCGTCTGTCACAAATTACTCCTGACACTTCTCCATCCTGCCTGTACTCTCTTCTTCACCTCTCTTCCACATCCTGCCTGTACTCTCTTCTTCACCTCTCTTCCACACTCACCATTACTCTGAACTGTTGATCCCAAGTACTTAAACTCATTCACCTTCGCCACCTCTACTCCCTGCATCCTCACCATTCCTCTACCCTTCCTCTCATTCACACACATATATTCGGTCTTAGTCCTGCGGACCTTCATTCCTCTTCTCTCTAGAGCACATCTCCACCTCTCCAGGGTAGTCTCCACCTGTTCCCTACTCTCACTACAGATCACAATGTCATCTGCAAATATCATAGTCCACGGAGACTCCTGTCTGATCTAGTCTGTCAACCTGTCCATCACCATTGCAAATAAGAAAGGGCTCAGAGCTGATCCTTGATGTAATCCCACCTCCACCTTAAACGCATCCATCACTCCCACCGCAGACCTCACCTCTGTCACAATACCCTCGTACATATCTTGTACCACTCATACTTCTCTGACACTCCCGACTTCCTCATACAATACCACAACTCCTCTCTAGGCACCCTATCATATGCTTTCTCTAAATCCACAAAGGCACAATGCAACTCCTTCTGACCTTCTCTGTACTTCTCCATCAACACTCTCAGAGCAAACATTGCATCTGTAGTGCTCTTTCCTGGCATGAAACCATACTGCTGATCACTAATCATCACCTCCCTTCTTAACCTAGCTTCCACTACTCTTTCCCATAACTTCATGCTGTGACTGATCAGTTTAATCCCTCTGTAGTTACTACAGCTCTGCACATCACCCTTATTCTTAAAAATCGGTACCAAAACACTTTTTCTCCATTCCTCAGGCATCCTTTCACTTTCCAAGATTTCATTAAACAATCTAGTTAAAAACTCCACTGCCATTTCACCTAAATACCTCCATGCTTCCACAGGTATATCATCTGGACCAACAGCCTTTCCGTTCTTCATCCTCTTCATAGCTATCCTTACTTCCTCCTTGCTAATCCACTGCACTTCATGATTCACTGTCCGCACATCATCCAACCTTCTCTCCCTCTCATTCTCTTCATTCATCAACCCCTCAAAGTACTCTTTCCATCTGCTCAACACACTCTCCTTGCTTGTGAGTACGTTTCCCTCATTAGCCTTTATCACCCTTACCTGCTGCACATCTTTACTAGCTCGGTCCCTCTGTCTAGCCAGTCGGGTACAGGTCTTTTTCTCCCTCCTTAGTGTCCAACCTTTTATACAACTCTTAATACACCTTATCCTTAGCCTTCGCCACCTCTCTCTTTGCCATGCACCTCATCTCCTTATACTCGTCTACTTTCTTCATGTCTGACAATCCCACTTCTTCTTCGCCAACCTCTTTCTCTGTATACTCTCTCCTGTACTTCTTCATTCCACCACCAGGTCTCCTTGTCCTCCTTCCTCTATAATGTTCTTAAATGACATTGTTGGCCAGATTTAATGCCAGTCTAATTGCTTCCTGAAGCACATTACAAAAACATACTCTGCTGGCAAGTTCACACCATAATACTGTTCCTTGCCATGTTATTTACATTATTAATTTTCATTTGAAGCAGGTGTGTTTACTCTCTAGAGTATTCTTCAGTTCTGTTAGCAACCCTTTTTCACTGAACTCTGGTTTGGGGAAATCACACAGCCCCACTTCACTTGCTGTGTTGTTTAACAGCACTATATACATAGAACAACCTGCATGATGGTGGAGGCACAGTTCAGTATGTAATCCTTCTAGTTTTGTGATAGAACAAGCACTTTCCATGTATTAGAATTAAAGTAAAGAAGGCTCCAGATCTGAAAATAATGGCACTAATAAAACTGAACCATGGAATTCTAAGCAGGTTCTCCCTGTAGCCTGGAATTCTAAGCAGGTTCTCCCTGCAGCCTGGAATTCTAAGCAGGTTCTCCCTGCAGCTCGGAATTCTAAGCAGGTTTTCACTGCAGCCTTTCCAAAATGTTGTTCTTCTAAAGCCTACCCTATGCAGTACTAGTGTAATGCAATATTTTATTTACTAAATACCATTTAAAAAAAGCCATTTTGCCGTGTACAACAATAACTGCTTAAAACTCTGGTTGCCAACTTGTAAAATAAAATGACAGGAGCACAGTACATTTAACTTTGTTCTTGTTGCCAAAAGTGGGGTTGTTTTATAGTAATAATCTCATCTGTTGCTTGAATTAACCACTTCCGGTGTGTTCCGTTCATAGTGTACAATTAGTTCTTACTATTATTCCTTTAATGACAACACAGATACTAAGTGTTGTATGAGCACATTCTAGTCCTGAATTCTTTACCTGCTTTTGCATGATTGAGGCAGATAATAATAAAGATGGTGGCAGCTGAAATTGGGAGGGAGACTGAGTGATGCTGTGTGCAACACTGAAGCTTTACAAGATATGGATTATATATATTTATCAGCAGAAAATGGCCCAAATGTTGGTGGCTAGTTCAGTTGTATGGTGGAACTAGTGTAGTACTACACTTATCAGCTGGGTTAATTAGTTCACAGGATTTCATTCATGCTTTGTGTAAAGTGCAAAAAAGTTTGGGAGGAATTTGTGGTTAGCAATGAGGTAGGAAGTTGTCTAGCACTTGTCTCCTGGAGTAACTAACTGAAAAATGTTTACTTAACATGTCATATTAGATTGTGGTATAGCATTCATGGTATATTTCAAGGCGTTTGTTAATACTGGTGATTTGAAAAATTGTTCAACATTTAAAAGTGCAGTTGTGTAACAAAGGAAAAATAATCACTATAGCTGGAAACAAACTTGTAGAATTAGAAAACTGAAGTTAGCATCACTAAAAATAGGTTGTGTAAGTGACAAAAGTTTTCTGGGAGTGGCAGCACCAGTATAGTTTTCTTTGCTGTGAATGCAGGTATACTGGTTATAATGGTGCCATGGTAATTAACTGTTTGGGAACATCTTGCAGTGGGATAACTTAAGTTTGTAGTGATGGCTGGCAAATAGGACACTGACAGTTCAGAAGGGCCAATAACAGCTGGCTTTGACCTATGACAGGTACTGGTAAGAGGACCACGGTTATTCCTACCATGTGGAAGGCTGTTATATAAAAGTAGTGCAATTGTAAGTTTCACTTTCTGAAGACTGTCGAGGGACTAATGCTAGGGTTTTAGGTTTAGGACTGGTGTTCCAGTTTTAGGGTTATTAACATTGTTTTTAGGGTTAGGATTTTATGTTTGGTTAGATTCACTAAGAGTTTTTTTTTTTTTAATTTTCTGATTTCACTAAGCAGGTGTAACGGTTGAACCTCATTTCTATCATTCTGAAAAACAGCTTTTGCAAAACAGTTATGGATCTTGTGCTATGTTGTGACATAAAGGAGAGTCTTGTATTTCTGTTAAACTGTGTCACTGATACTGCTACATAAAAAGTGTGTGCTGCTGTTTTTGTAAAGTTCAGGGCACGGACATTACTCTGCTCTCTATTTCCTTCAAAGGCAGCTTGGTAAAATCTTTAAAAACATGTTTTTACAGTGTGTGCACAGTGCAGTTGCTAAAGTGTCAATAGCTTAATAGCAAACATGAAGTCCTGCCAGCATATAGGAATGTTTACAAAAAAGCCAAATGGGTGAACTTGATCAAGAAAACAGACATGGTATGAATTTTGCTGTAATCTAATCTATATGGACAAAGTGCAAATGCATTGACACTCTTGTTACTAGAGTCGGAGCTAATTTGTAGTGGACGGTTGGCTAAATGCTACTTTTACACCACGCAAGCTTGTTATAGTGCAAAAAAAAAATCAAGATCAGATACGTTATTAGATGAATAAATGCTTCAGTATGAAAGTGTTTAACTTTGATAAAAGGTCTGATTAGCATATTTTATGCAAGAGAAGGATATAAAACTAAGATAATACGACACCCTGTAATCAAATCACAGGAAACAGGTCAGACTGTGACAATTTCAGCATTTTCATGCTTACAAAGGTGATCACACACACAGGCTCTTTGCCTCTACACGCAGTTTACACATTCTTCTTTTTACAGAGAAGAATGATAAAGTGTACGTCTCTGTACAGATTTTTGAAAAATATCCAGATTTTCATTAAAGAATGAAGTTAGAAAATGACAGATGTTTAGAGTTTCAGATTTCATACCCTACAGAAAATTCATACTGATGCAAGACCTACTACTAAACTTTTGTAAGAGCAATATTTAAAAATTGTCTATTTTTTGGGCCTTTGTCCTACTTTTATTTATGGCTTTATGCAGATTTCTTGTTCTGAGGTTGAGAGCATATGAAATGTGTCAGGGGCTGGGCCATCACCGTCAACCAGAGACATTTCAAATTGTGACATCCTTGTTGCACCCCACTCCCCCATGTAGTGACTTTAGATGTGTCCAAGCAAGGGCAGGGAGCAGTTAGAGTATCCAAGGTAGACACAAGTACAGTCATGGCTTTTAATCTGTCCCTGATTTTGCAGAATGTTCTGGTTTTGTCATATTTTATACTGTTTATGCTTATTCAGAAAATGCATGTTGTTGGTTGGCTGCTTGTCTTTTTATACTTTATTTTGACTGGCATTCCAGTAATGTATTTAAAAAGTAATTTATCTTTGCATGCCTCACAACCTTTTTGTTTCCATCTAGATATTAAGTAAGCTGTCATGTAGCCAAGGCATTGAAATATTTTTTTCTTCTCCGCTTCATTTTGTCTTGACTGGACACTCATAATGATAGTCTGGCACACAGGGTAGCCAGTGTATTTAAAGTACCAGTTTTTGTGGTTTTGAGCATAGTGAAAGAATGCTAGCAAATCTACTTTTTCTGGAAGAATAAATGTTTACACACTTTGCAGTCTTGGTTTCTGCACCTAAAGTAGCAAAATGTAAGGTAACTTGTTGAGGGACATAATATTAGCCTCATGACTGTTTATGTATATATTTTATACATATATAAAAAAAAAAAAAATATATATATATATATATATATATATATATATATATATAAGGTTTTAAAGTATTTTAAGCTAATTTCTTTTTTCACTAAATATTTTTTTTATTTTTAAAAATAAGATTTCTTAAGAAACATTACATGAAATATAGATAAATAACATTTACAATTTTAAAACATTACTAACTTCAAATCATTATATAACTATTTACATTGGTGTCTATGCAAATAACATTGAAATTCTATAAGGTCAGAAACATAAGATGATATATCTTTGTCGATTCTTTTGAGTATTTCCAGTACTTTCATCCAAGAGTAATGATAATATTAAGCTAATTTCTTGGAGACGAACAAATTAATAATTGACTAATGCAATGGATTAATACACTCCAGTGAATCATGCTGGCTTTAGGCTACACATGCCAAAACAATACTGAGGTAGTTAAACATTCATTTGGCCCTCTTTCAGACAAGACCCACTTCAGATGGCATCAACCTTTACAGAAAGGATGCAGAGTATGCAAGAGATAAGAAATTATACACAGTGTTAATACTCTTAATTTAAGAGCAGAATAACCCTTATTTGATTCTGGAAGATCAGAAGGCTGTGGATTCTATTCCCTCCCCAAAATAGCAGCCCAAAGTAAATGGCCAAGTCATAAAATTATTTCACACTCTTGAATGAAGTTGGAGACTGTGTGTCTGTAAGCTGAAGAGCTTGCTAGTTACAGCAGGAAGACCAGACTGTTTTTTTATGGTTTTATGACAGTCCAGGTGTGTACCCTGCCCTGAGGATTAATGTTTCATGTGTTTTAGTGTACTTGGTTGTGAACATATTCAGTGGTTAGCAGCAGAAAGCAGTCAGTGACACATTTATCTAAGTTAGCATGTGCTTCCCGCTTTACAAAGGGCCTGAATGTGTTTAAGAACAGAAGAGCAGAAAGAAATAAACTTGTAGTGATAATAATAAAGCTGTGTTATATTTTACTTTGTTGTACTCAACATTTTCCCAGAACAAGAGGTCTGAGTGTAATTAACAGTATTTTTTTTTTGGGGGGGGGGTCATTAGCATGACTACTGCAGTTCTATTTTTTTTTTTTTTTTGGCAGTATTGTCTGAGAGTACTTATAAGAAAATGAAAAACAAAATATTAACATTTTTAGTTAGGGCAGAACTGTGGTAGCGTTGTCGCCTCACAGTAAGACGTCCTGTTCGATTATCAGCTAGAGCGTCTTGTGTGTGGAGACATGCATGAATGGGCGTACCTTCGTTGAAGGTTGTGCGTCAGAGCTGACAACTCTGCACGTAAAAATCTACTGCCAATCATTAGCGGACCGGAGTTCCACTGTGGCGACCCCTAACCGGGAAAAGCCGAAAGACACAACAACAAGTTAGGGTAGAATGCTTGGGCTTGCATTAGAATAATCTAAAAATAAATGAGCAGGCAGTGTACACATACACTGTGTTTAAATCAGTATCTGTGGTACTTCAGAAATCAGTACATGTGAAATGGAATGCCTGGAATATCACTTCTGTTAGGTTTACTGGTCTGGGAAAGGTACTCTGTATGCATCCTCCTTTTCTGAAAATAAAATTAAAATATATTGTGCATAGAAATAAGGAGGGCAGCCACGGTGGTACAGCGGTTAGCATTGCCGCCTCACAGCAAGAGGTTCTCCGGTTCGATCCTCGGCTGGGGTGCCTTCTGTGTGGAGTCTGCATGTCCTCCCTGTGGTCGCATGGGTTTCCTCCGGGTGCTCCGGTTTCCTCCCACATCCCAAAGACATGCTGTAGGTGGATTGGAGACACTAAATTGGCCCTAGGTGTGAGTGTGTGTGTGGCTTCTGTGGAAGGTTGGGCGTCGGGCTGGCAACTCGACACTGTAAAACTCCACTGCCAATCATGAGCAGAGAGGTGATCCGCTGTGGTGAACCCTAACTGGGAAAAAGCCGAAGGAAGAAGAAGGTGGTGCATAGAAATAAGGAAATGACTGCATTTGAAAATGCTTGGCTATGACCATGGTTACAGTATGATGGTAATTTGGCCATTTAGGAGTCTTTCTGGAGGTTAGGACATCTGTTGGGGCATTTTGTATCATTTGTCAGAAATAGGTCTCTGAAATGGAATAGCCTGTAGTTTACATCCACAGAAATCAATAGCATTAAACACTATACATCTGCACCCCCCCCCCCCCAAGACACACACACGCACACTGCTACCACCAAATAAAGTAAGATTATGTGTGAGTTCTTGGCTATTGTGATGTGAAAGAAATACAATAATGTAACCATGGAGATTTATTTTAATTGCACATTGCAGGTTGAAAGCAGTTTCACTGGGTAGGGAGTTGGGCTGGGGGCAATGCTTATGTGTGAATAGCTGCAGTTCTGTCTACATTTGCAACAGTAATGTACATTTCACTGAAGTAAGATCGACCAGAAAATCTGAAATCTGAGTGTGGTTTATGTGTGTGCGTGTGTGTGTGGTGGTGGTGGTGGTGGTGGTGGTGGTGGTGGTGGGGGCAAGGGATTTTTGTTTTATAAAACCATGTTTTATTGTAGAAACTCTGGTAAATAAAATTAAATTTAAAACTAAATGTGTACTTGGCTGGTGCACACAAGCTGTGTTTGTGAGTCTGTCAACAAAATGAAAGTATGTAACGCAGCTGTTAATATTATTTGTACTTTAATCCTGACAGGTAAAAAGCAGCTTCTTCACTTAGGTAATGGGGGGGGGGGGGGGAGTGTTTGTAAATTAATTGAGGTGACTGGCCTTGTTTACCGTCAGTTATGGCTTTGCAAGATAACACTTTATTTGGGTAAAGTCTGCTGTTGTGCAAGCCTGTAACTACTGTTTCTGTGCAATGGACAAAATTAATGCAGCCATTAAAATGCATTTCATTACTGTTTTGCTTTCTGATTTCAGAGGTTCGAGCCAGGTACTTTGGTAGCCTGTTGGGATGGGGGACTTTCATGTCAGTGTTGTAATGAAATAACTGACCATTTACTGTTGTAATTCTGGCTTTGCAAAACTAATATGTCTGAGGGAGTAAGCAATATGCATAGAGGGTATGACTACTGTCTCTGTGCAGCAGACGTATTTTAATGCTGGAAGGATTAAAGCAGAAAGTATAGTGGGGGCAATGGGGCAATGGAATGACTGCCCCTGTTAGTCCTGCAGAGCCAGAATTAAGACATAATGTAAGCTGTGACTGTGTGTGCATCACAAATGCATTAATATAGCCTTTTTCATCCTGGCAAGGCCAAGCCAGATAGTTGGTAGGTCATGGCTGTGGCAGACTGTCAATGAAATAAGTGCTGTTTCTGAAGCTGTACTTTAACATGTATACAACAGTGGCACTTAAATCATTTCTGCAATATCTTCATTTCAGAGTTACAACAACTACAAACTACGATAACCAGAATGAGTGAGCAGAGTGTTACAGTGGCCTATCTGAAATCTATTAGTTTTAAAGATTTAACTCTGAATGAAAAATTAAGAAGAGGACTGGAAAACCCACACCTGATCTGAAGATAGTCTCTCAAGGTACAAGTAAGTCAAGAGCATACACACAGCTTCAGCAGGTCAGTGTATGGCAAACACACCTGGATCTGTGGTTGTGAGGAAACAAACGGCTTGTACTACTTCCCATGTTTGTTGTTCGGTGGAGAGTATGCCTGGACATCAAATGGTATGAATGACCTGAAGAGAATGGAAGAAAAGTCCAGAAAGCATGAACAGTCTGCTAAACATTTTGACAACCAAATGAGTCTAGCAGTGTTGGGAACTGTGGATATCAGGTCTCAGTTAAGTAGTGGACACCAGTTATCAGTAGAAAGACACAACAAGAAAATGGAAGAAAACAGTCATGTTCTATCACTTATAATTGGCTGCATCAAGCTGTGTGCTGAAGAAGAAGTTGCTTTAAGAGGCCATGATGAGTCTGAAGAGTCACTGAGTGCAGGAATGTTCCGGAGACTGGTAGACTTCAGCTGCAAGTTTGATCAGAAGTTGGCTGAACACTTGAGAACTTAAACTGTTTTTAAAGGAACATCAAAGACTATTCAAAATGAACTCATGGACTCCATGCTAACAATATGCAGAAAAGAAATAAAAAAGGAGATTCGTACTGCAAAATTTGTAGCAGTAATTGTAGATGAAACCACTGATTTTTGCTGGGCTATGGCAACTTGCTGTTGTGTTCCATTATGTTGTCAATGGACAGATGCTGGAATGTTTTTGGGGATACTTTACACCACCCGGACAGACAGCAGAACATATTGCTGTGTGATAAAACAACAGTTGAAGGAAGTAGTGGGAGACCAGCATGAAAAAATGATTGCTCAGAGTTATGATGGTGCATCTGTTATGAGTGGTGTTCAGCATGGGGTCCAGGCCATCATAAGAGGAGAGTTTAAATATGCCTACTATGTACACTGCTATGCCCACCAACTTAACCTGGTAATGCAAAGAGCCACACAACAAAATACTGAAGCAAGGACATTTTTTTAACACTTGGTGGAATTCCAGCCTTTTTCAGTCGTTCACTTCAAAGACCAGCTGCTCTTGATAGCATAGTATCATGACGCATGCCAAACGTGTCAGGAACACGGTGGAAGTTTAACATCCGTACTGTAAATGCAGTGTACGAGAACTTGGAGTCGCTGTCAGAGCGCTTTATTTGTACAAGTGTCCTACATCTGCTGCAGCAACTGTACAGGAAGCAAATGGGCTACTGCGAACAGCTGAAGATGATGAATTAAAATTTTGGCTTACTGTTTTCCATCGTATAATGCCCCATGTTAACATTCTGTACAGGCAACTTCAGTGTTGTACCACAGATGCAACCGCTGTTGAAAAGGATGTGCATACATTTTTGAATGAAATTGACGGTGTCAGAGTGGGTATCGACGGTATTGCAGAACAGTATCTACAGACAGAGAACATCCTGTCAAGATGTAGACGAGGGCCATCAACTTCCCGACCACTGCATGAGACATTGTCAATTGCTGCAAAGGAAGTGTGTGATGTCAAAGTTCCAGGCAACATCACGATTTCAACAAACTGGCCATCTTCAAGCTTCTCAGTTACTTCTGCCTGAAAAGTTTTCAACATACATAGAGTTTCCAGAAAATATATTCACAGCAACAATAGACAACTATCCATTCCTGTTGAGGGGACAACTTAGAACAGAACTTGGAGTGGTGTATCAACGTGAAGACTTTACAGCAACTGGCAGTGCAGTCCAGATGTTAAAATTCCTGGTGGACAACTCCTTAACCAGTGTGTTTTCACAGATTTACAATGTGTTGTTAATTATAGCCACCACACCAATGTCAACTGCTGAGGCAGAAAGGTGTTTCTCAACATTGAAAAGTATTAAAACGTTTCTTCGTAGTACAATGGGGCAAGAAAGATTGAATGCATTGGCTATGATTTCCACAGGAAAGGAGTTAACGCGGAGTATAACTAACTTCAACCAAAGAGTTATTGATTTGCACAAAATAAAGACAGACGGATGGACTTTAAGTAACAAAGGAACACAATACACAGAGAAACGCAACAGGCACTTATTTGGTACTATACTACAAGCACTTATGTAACCCAGCCACTGGGGATGCACAAGCCAGTGCATTTCTTCGTGCAGGTCCCGAGCCCGGATAAATGGGGAGGGTTACGTCCAGAACGGTATCCAATATAACCTCTGCATAATGATATATGTGGACAACAATACAGATTTCCATACCGGATTGGTCGAGACCCAGGTTAACTGACCACCACCAGTACTGTTGGCCAACAGGACGCTGGCAGAAATTGGGCTACTGTTGGCTGAAGGAGAAGAGGGGGAAGGCATGCCCAAAGGCGAGATTGTGTTGATTTGGACATGTGCTGAGGAGGAGGGATTCTGGGTGTATTGGGAAAAGGATGCCAAGGATGGAGCTGCCAGGGAAGAAAAGAGGAAGGCCTCATAAGGTTAGGTTTATGGATGTGGTAGAGGAAGTGATGTGGTGACAGAGCAAGATGCAAAAGATGGGAAGAAACAGAAACAGGTCTGATGTGGCAACCCCTAACGGGAACAACTGAAAGAGACTACAAGCACTTATTTGGAACCAGGTGGGGTCATGTGAATAGTATTTGCTTGGGAAATTTTAAACTGTCCCTTTTGTGCCTCCATGAAAAAGGGGGAAAAAAGAAATCCAGTATGACCTGATGTGTTCCAGACCACAGCTTCTCCTCAGGTGCAGGAGCAGAGTATGAAGTACTGTTTGCAGTATACCGCAAAGGTAAGTGTTCAAACCAATGTGTGTGTGTATATATACATATATATATATACATATATATATATATATACACACACACACATATAAATGTATATATATATATATATATATATATATATATATATATATATATATATATATGTAACAATGTGTGCTGTGTATTCAGCAGCCGCCATAGTGACTGAGCATTTATTTCATGTAAATAAGCAAGCATGTCCAGCACTGATCCAACGGCACCATAGCTCCACCCCTTTTATTTGGCCACACCCCTTCCTGTTGGCCCCACCCATTTAGCTGTCTCCTGCAGCCCCCTTTGATTTGAAGTCACCAGCCACCACTGCCTCCTACTAAACACTCCCCTTTCCTAGCTGTCAAAGTCTTAAAGGTAATTTGAACTCTCTGCTGCTGCGATTGCTAGCATGCAGCAGGGGACTTAATTATGGTCTGTTGCCTTGGTAGCAAACAGCACTATTGCAAGGAGGACAGTTTGGGTTACACACACAAACACACACCTGCCTTTCTGTCCTCAAGTTTTAATCCATACTCCTTTCTACTTTGTGACACTTTTAGCATAACTCTCAACTTCTTGGTTTAGGAATTCTTAAAGCACAAATCAAAATAATGGTGTGACAAAGGACCACAATTAGGAATACATTATCAATATTAACAGTCCACAAGACTGTAAATTCATTTCGGAATGTTTACAGGTTTTGCATCAATATGCCTTTTTTTGTACTGTAACAATGTAATTTCGGACATCGACTGACTAATCCTTGGCAATTTCCTAGAAAAAAAAATGTATGAAGGACAGGGCAAAAGTATGACTAAAAAATCTGCCAAACCAGGGCTATCCGAGAAGTGGGAGCTTAGGCCAAATACCATTTATTTGCTTTTGCTTAGCAGTAATGTCCGATTGGGTGGGAACCTCTTTTCTGAGAGGCATGGAAAAGCACCACGCTTAGATGTACACAATTAGATATACACAATTTATTTATTTATTTTACATTTGTTGACTGGGCTAGTCTAACTGGATATATGTCCATTTTCAGTAGAGGCCCGGGGGAGAAAAGCTCCAAGCATAGGCAGTGACATATCATATAATTACATGCAAATAGCAAACGGAAATAAAAAAGTAAAAAAAAAAATTTATGTACAGACTTTTTTTTTTTTTTTTTTTTACAAATGTACAGACATACAGTGGAGGATAGCATATTTGGAATAAGAAAAACTATTAAAGTACTAGGAAGGAAATTTTGTTAAATACTAAATACTAGTTACAGGCAAGGTTGCTGGTTAACCCAGGTAAACATAAAAGAACAACGGAGTAGAAAAGTCTAGGGAGAGTGAGATGGGGATTTAGATATTAGTCAGGGTTAGAGCAGGGACATAGCCAGTGTGTAGTAAGGTATTTTTTAAGGTATTTTTTGAAAAGTAGTGTGGAAGAAAGAGATGCGAATTCCTTTGGAAGCAGGTTCCAGGTTTTTCCCCACTGTGTTAGTGAATAGTGACCCCCCTCTGCCTGGTTGTTTGACTTAATAGTGGAAACTAGAAGCTTATTAGCTGAGCGTAGTGTTGGCAGATTTTTATATGGGGTAATCAGATTAGTAAGAATTGGGGTATTCTTGGGGTGGTAAAGGATCTTTTGGGTGATGGTGTATTGTTGATAAAGTAGGTGGTTCTGCAGTTCTAACCATCCTAGTTGTTTGAGGTTGAGAGAGTGGTGAGTTCTGAAAGGGGTACCAGTAGCAAATCTAGCAATGTTGTTATAGCTGGTTGTAAGTTTGCTAAGGTTGCTTTTAGATAGATTGGTATAAATGGCAGAAGTGTAGAACAGGGTAGAGATAAGGTGGAAAAAATTATAAATAAGTACATACAAAATACACAGGATCAACAGAAAAGTGAGTAAGCTACAGTTAAGAACAACAAAACAATGACATGCGAATAAGAATCTGCAGCAACACAGACAGCATCAGTGCAGTGGCAATCAGTGGGTGACATGAGGTATCAGTATAGTTCATAGCAGGATATTAGGCTAACAGCCCTAGAACCTTATAAGCCTACCCATATTTATCCCAAGTTGCCTCAACAGTCCATGGTTAGGTGAGTGAAGTCTGCAGAGGAAAGGGTCTATAGTAGTTAATACAAACTTCCACTGTCTAGGAGGGACATTGGTACCACTCCAAGAGTGAATTTGCAGTCACCCATCCACTGAGCTAGGTTGCGTTTGAAGAGGGGCACAGTTCTATGTGAACTGGAAGTTTGTCTCACAGACGTGGCAGTCTCTGGGAGATGTTCCCCCCTCTCCAGCATGATCTGTTCATGTCAAAGGCTAGGTTAAGATTTCTGGAGCGAGTGGCCCTCCTGCAGTCTGACTCATGAATGTGTAGCATTTACATCAGGGCCTGGTCAGAAACAGCCCTGTAAGCCAGGCACAGGTCACCCCTTAGCAACCTGTAGGAGACGGGGCTTTCAGTCTTTCGGCACAAGACTTTTGTGTACAGTCTAATATCTTGGTAAGAAACTCTGTGGTATTTCCAGGTGTTGTAGGTGTCTAGTGAGGTACATGGTAGTTACAGTACTTTACTCAGTGCTTACTCCATTTTAATTTTCTTTCATGACTAGAAGCTTTATCAAAGTTACCATGATGCTGCACATGAAGCACTTCACTGGGCAAGTTTCTTACACCAGTAAATCATTATGAATGTGTCAGCTCTAATTTAATTTATTTCCTCTACACTGCTAGCTTTGGTTTCTGCTTCCAGTCCCTTCCGTTTTCAACCAGCTGCTATGTACCTCATATGTACATTCATCCTTACAAATCCAAATCACTATTCACTGTGTTCATCCAAACACTGAGCTATTCTCTTCCCTTTTTAATTGAAAAAGCAAACATCTCAGTTGACAATAATCCGAGACCACTCCATGGCTGCCTACTGTTTTCTGATTTTTCAGAGAATAAGCCACAGGCTTGAACAATTCAGAAGGCACAATGAAGGTGCCCATAAGGGCTTTACCATACACTAGCTGGTTTGACCCCACACAAGTAATTTCTTTAAAGTATACTGGTTTTATTACTGCCTCATTAGTTGCTTATCTGGAGCCAGGACCTACCAAAACACACGCACTCAAGTCATTACACCACAGGTACCAGACAATTCCATCATAGCCCATGTAGGTGTGAATGACCCAAGATACGCCTCCTTAGCCTATATGAACAAAGACTTAATAAACTCTCAGACTGTGTCTCAGGCAGGTATAAGCCTAGCATTGAGTAGCATATTACCATTAGAGGATGGATGCCACTACATGAACAAAAAATGACTTGGTTCAACAACTGGCAGTCTTTATGGTCTCATTCCAAGGGGATCCAATATTGGTCAGTTTGGGAGGACATGGTTAACATTCTACGTTGCGTTGTCAAGAATGGTCTGCATCTGTCCCCTCTAGGTTTTCTCATACTCAAAACTTTCACACCCATGGGGCCTTTTTTAGGCAATGCCAAACTGACCAACCTACAAACACAGTAAAATTCAACTCAAATGAATCTCAAGGTGTTGCTGCTCAATACCAGAAGCGAAAAAACAAAATGCTCCCTCTTCACACTTGAGAAAAACAGACATCTGTGCAGTTACCAAGACATGGTTTAAAGTAGACAGTACCCTGGCAGTGCAAGGTTTGTGCGCCTTCTACACTTTTAGGCCAGTAGCTGCATAGACAAGGACTAAAGGGGGAGGTGTCTTGATGCACATTAGTAACAAGCATACCTCTAAGGTGATCACGGGAGTTCCTCCACATGCAGACCATGACAGATAAAATTCCATAACATATACTAGTCAGCTATAGGTCACTCTTCATGTTCTAAGAAGCTCACACTGCATACTTGGACCAACTGGACACCCTCTACCATCCAAACTAACATCCTACTCATGAGAGATTTTAAGTACCCCACTACAGACTAGGAATCCTACATGTCCTCAAATATATGGGTACAGAGATGCATGGATTTTGTAAATACAAACACCCTTGACCAAACGGGGACTACACCCACTAGAGGCTCTAACATATTGGACCTTGTACACACAAATATGGGAGAATGACTCATTCCACAAATGTCCCGTCTTCCCTGGTAAGATCCAACCATAAAGCAGTCTCCTTTGAAATCAAAATCAACTCCATAATCCCAGTAAACCAATAACAAGCAGCATTCCAAGGCAAATTACCTAAGTGATGGTTTATCAAAATTCAATGAGCCTCCAAACCCCAAGAACACAGCAGACCACGCTGAACTGCTCCCAGAAACACTATACAACCATATCAATGGATGCACAGAGGCTGCTGTACATACCAGAAGTAAACCCAGAAACAAACTGCCCTGGTGGTGTCCCAAATTAAAAAGGGTATACAACAAAAGGAAAAAAAAACTGTGGCAAAAAATCAGGAAGGGTAATTCCCAAAAAGGTTTTAAACCTCTCAAACTAAATAGACAACTAATTAGGTTAAACAAAGCCAATTTTGAGGTTAAGACAGCCTTCCGAGTGAAAGACAACCATAAGGCCTTCTTCAGCCAAGTCAGAAGACTCAAAGACAGCACAAAGCAATGTGCTAAACTGGTGGTTAATGGTGCCACATTCAATTAGCCTGGCGATATAGCGAACCTGTTGGACAAATTCAGTTCCAGATTTAACCCCCCAATCACCCCAACCATCCTCCAATAAATGCCCTCAAATATAACCCCTCCAACTATAATATATATGTTAGCTAAATCCAACAGCAATCTCGGTCTGCCCTGATAATATCACAGTATGCCTCCTGAACAGTCTAAAAAATATGGCTTTTCAGGATCCCGGGAGTCACTACTTAACAAGCATCTTAAAACAGGCTTTGTGCCACGAGAACAGAGGAATAAGACAGTAGCCCCACTTTGAAGGAACTTTAACAAATCTTGGAAACTACAGACCAATTAGTCTGACTAGTCTTACCTGCAAAACCATGGAAAGGATTACTGTAAAAAAACAACAAGGACATAGGAAACCTCCAGAAAGTGGATCGATCTCAGTTTGGCTTTGTCAGTGGATGGTCATTCTTAATGAAACTAGAAGACTTCTTTGAAAAGGTCACCCACCAAGGCAAGGGATGAGGGGAAAAAGGCACATACTACCTACCTAGGTCTTGTTAAAGCATTTGATATAATACCCAGTTAGATTAAACTTGTGGAACTAGGTAAAAAAAACTTTATAATATGATGCAATAGCTAGCAAGTTGGTTCACGGACAGGGCCCAAGAGATTAGAATATGCAAGGCCACCTCCACAAAGAGGCCAGTCACCAGTGTAGTCCCTCAGGGTGCTGTGGTGGGCCCACTCCTATTTAGCATTTCTTCTATGTCAAGGCCAATATCAAGGCTCTTGCCTAACCAAGTTCACAGATGATTGCAAACCAGGAGCGGTCACTTAACCCCCCCCACCCCACCCCCAAGATGAGAATGCCCTTCAGGAAGATCTAATACAGGCAAATGGTTGGTGTGAAAGCCATGGCTTAAAATTCAATACTAAGAAAATGATAGTACCTTTTGGGAAGTTGGCCACCCCAGGCAACTACATCATCAATAAAACACCCTTAAGTCGATTCAATAAAACACCCTTAAGTCGATTCAATAAAACACCTTTAAGTCGATTCAATAATCAGGAATCTAGTATCTCATGTAGACAGTAACCTAGCCTTCAAAAAGTACAGTTTTGTACCTACCATAAATGTAGATGTTCGAAGATCAACATTGCTGCAGTCCTTACACTTGGGTAGTCCGCTGTCCTCGGTCGGCCCGAATATCAAAGTATTAGGCTGACGTCGGTCAAGGCGCTTAAGACTGACATCAGGACGTCAGGGTACAAATGCGCATGACCGACGTCATATCCTCAGTCTTTTCTTGCCCCAGATGTCAGAAGACCCTAAAAAGAAAGGTCAAAACCAAAAGACAGCAAAAAACAACCAACCACCCTTGCACTAATCATATGTACAATATATACAATATCCACAATATTCACAACCCAAACCACACAACCGCCTCTAACTACAGAGGGGAAGGAGGGAGGGTAAATTGGACTGCAGCAATGTGGATCTTCGAACATCTACATTTATGGTAGGTACAAAACTGTACTATGTTCTTCATCTCACATTGCTGCAGTCCTTACACTTGGGTAGAATCCCAAAGCAGAGGTAAGGGAGGATGGCAAAACTATAAAGCAGAGCTGCCAAAATGCCCTGTAAAATTGCAGTGGCAAACCCAGCCCTAGATTTAGAGTAAAGTGGAAGGTGGTAATGCTTAGAGAAAGTATGCACTGAACTCGTAGCTGCCTCCAAAATATCTTTAGTTGCCACCCCCCTTAAAAAAGCTGTAGAAGTGGCAGTAGCCCTAGTGGAATGAGGCCTAATCCCAGGTGGAATCTCCTTACCATGATGGGAATAACAGAAAGCAATACAAAACCCAATCCACTTAGAAATAGTTTGTTTTGACACAGGCTTGCCCTGAGAACCCAAAGCAAATGAAACAAATAACTGCTGAGACTGCCTGAACCCTTTAGTTCTGCTCAAATAATATCGCAACTGCCTGTGTATATCCAAAGTGTGCAAAATCTTTTCCCCTTTATTTTGGGGGTTTGCATAAAAAGTAGGCAAATGAATAGTTTGGTTTAAAGCCACACTAGAAACCACTTTAGGCATAAAGGAAGGATTAGTACGTAAAGATACCCTATCCTTATGGAAAATTAAGAAAGGCTCAACCACCATAAGGGCCTGTAATTCAGAAACCCTTCTCGCAGAGGTAATGGCCAACAAAAAAGCAGTTTTCCATGATAAATATTTCAACTCAGCAGTAGCTGCAGGCTCAAAAGGTTGTAGAGTGAGTTTCTCCAACACAAAATTGAGATCCCAAGCAGGAGTAGGAGCTCTACGTGGGGGTCTTATATTCTTTGCCCCTCTAAGGAATTGCTTGAACAAAGGATGAGAAAACAATGGTGGGTCACAGTCATAGTGAGCAGAAATTGCTGCAGCATGAACCTTAATAGAAGAGAAGGACAAACCTTTGTCCAGTAACTCAGCAAGATATTGAAGAGCCACACTTAAATTAGGCTTAGAAACATCAAATTCCTTTGCTGCACTCCAAAATAAAAATCTCTTCCATTTATCTGTGTACACTTTCCTTGTACTAGGCCTTCTGGCCTCCAAAATAACATTCAAAACTTGCTGTGGAAGCGGAGACCCTCCAGGGTTTAAAACAGAATATGCCAGGCTGTTAGGTGAAGAGAGTGAAGTTTGACATTGAGTAAATGACTGTTCTCCTGAGATAGCAGGTGTGGAATCGAAGGCAAAGGCCAAGGAGGCTCCCGTACCAGACTTCTCAGTAATGGGTACCAGTGCTGTCGAGGCCAATCTGGAGCTATTAAAATCATCTTTGGCTTGTCCTGTCTGACCTTTAGGAGTACCTTTGGGAGGAGAGGCAGAGGTGGAAAGGCATACACATGAAGATTGCTCCAATTGAAAGAAAGAGCATCCACTTTCCAAGCTGTGGGATGAAATCTTTTTGTGCAAAACTTTGGCAGCTGGTAGTTTAGTGGAGAAGCGAACAGATCTATGTCTGGAGTTCCCCATAACACTGTCAATTTCTGAAATACATGAGGATCCAATTTCCACTCGTGGGGATCCATAATTCGTCTGCTCAACACATCTGCTAAGGAGTTCTGTGCTCCCGGCAGAAACCTTGCCTAAAGATTTAGCTGTAAACTGAGAGCAGTCTCCCACAAAATCATTGCTTGTCTGCATAGAGGATAAGAATGTGTTCCCCCTTGCTTGTTGATGTACCACATGACAGTTGTGTTGTCTGTTAGAACCAACACCTGTCCTGGAAGAAGTAAATCCTTGAAAGCTATTAATGCAAACTGGACTGCTAACATCTCCTTCAAGTTGATATGTAGATGTTGAAGTCTGGCAGGCCACGTGTCTTGTACCCACTTTCCATTTAGATGAGCTCCCCAAGCTTTGTCTGAGGCATCTGTCGTTAGAATCTGACTCGCCTCTGGCCGGGTCACAGAGAGTCCCTTGTTTAGGTGACATTCCTGAGCCCACCACAAAAATTCCTTTTGAATGCAAGGTATTATCTGAATGACAGTGTCCATATCTTGGCAGTGCTGTGTCCATACATTTTTGAGATACCATTGCAGCTTCCTCATATGCAGTTTGGCATTGGGAAGCACCAGAATACAAGAAGCCATGAACCCCAAGGCTTGAAGGACTGTCCTTGCAGTCAGCCTGGACTGATGAGACAATTGATGGAAGTACAGAGAAAGATTCTTTTGTTTGTCCGGGGTCAAAACGGCCATCTGGGATGCTGTATTCAGTCTCACACCCAGAAAGCACATGTCCTGAGAGGGTACTAGACTGGACTTTATTTCGTTCACAGAATACCCCAGGCATCTTAGCACTGCTATCACATATTGTAAATGAAGAAGTTCGTCCCTTCCTTGGGCCAGAATCAGGCAATCGTCCAAATAAGGATAGATCTGTATCCCTCTTAGCCTGAAGAAAGCTATCACTGGAGCCAGAACCTTCGTGAACACTCTGGGCGCAGTAGATAAGCCAAAGGGCAATGCAGAGAACTGATAATGAGAAGTCCCAGCCCGAAAACGTAGATACTTCCTGCAACTTAGCCTCATAGGAACATGAAGGTAAGCCTCCTTGAGATCCAGAGTCACCATCCAGTGATCTTTGCCCAGCAGAGGTAGAAGCTGTTGTAACATCAACATTTTGAACTTGGGAATGTCCAGATAAGTGTTGAGGATAGATAAATCCAAAATTGGTCTCCACGTGTTCCCCTTCTTTGGTACTAGGAACAGGCGAGAATAAAATCCTAGGCCCACTTCTGGCAGAGGGACCGGTTGTATTGCCCCTATTTGAAGCAGCAGAGAAATCTGTTTGTGAGCCTCTAGTCTTTGCTGAGGAGGAACGTCCGGCATGCCTTTGAAAGGAGGCAAGGTATGGAAATAAAACTTGTAACCTTGGTGTATGATATCCAATACCCATCTGTCTTGGGTAATCAAACTCCAATTTTCCTTGAAGAGTGCCAACCTTCCTCCCAAAGGTGCTGCCAGGCAAGAAGGATCTGGCAGCTGAAAAGGTAGGTCATTGGGCCTGTTTACGAAAGGACTGGCCCCTGCCCTCACCCGAAGATTGTGCAGGTGAACTCCCTGTTCTAGGTCTGAAGGAACTGTGAGCTCTGCCCCTACCACGTCTAGATCTACCCCTAGACTGTGAATCATAAGAAGGGTACGTCCACCCCTTAGCAGGCCAATTCCTACTAAACTTGGAGGCTGGACTTGCAAAAAATCTTTCACAGCCTGCATAGATTTAGCCTTGTCCTCCATTTTCTTCAAGACTGACTCCACAGGTGAACCAAACAACACATCAGACTGTAAAGGAGCATCCAAAATCCTTGTCTTAACATGGTCAGATAAATTCTGATCCCTCAGCCAGGCGTGCCTGCGAAGAACTGACCCAGTGGCAGCCACCCTAGACGAGGCCTGTACAGCATCAAAACCACATTGTAAAGAATGCTTACCCACCTGTTCAGAGACATGTACCAAATCTTGTAATTCTTTACACTCAATGCCTTCCGCCAGAGCATCTACCTTAGACTTCAATTGAGAAAGAAGATAGTTCTGATATTTCAACATGTGAAACTGGCAATTCAAAGCCCTCATAGCTAAGGTGGAAGAAGTATAGACTTTCTTTCCCCATCTATCCAAAGCTCTGGCCTCTTTATCTGGAGGAACCGGATTTTTTACAACAGAGGCCTTGACACCCTTAGGTCCCTGACTAACAGTTTCTGGGTCCGCCCTAGGACTCTTATAAAGATATTTATGAGCCTCAGGCACCCTGTAATACCTATCCGGTTTAACAGGAGCAGGAGGCAAAGAATCAGGATTAAGTGAAGCCTCTGCAAACACATCTTCCACCACATCCAGAACAGGTGGTATAGCCAAAGGCCTATGCAGGGGTAAAAGCAAAAATTCCCTAAGCCTTTTCCTGGAATCAGAGAAGTCCTGACCTTCCCACTTAAAATGTTCCCTCATGGAATGAAGAGTCTCTGAAAAAGAAAAATCCTCTGGAGGAGAAGCAGAAGGAGTAGAATCATCTACATCAGAATCAGAATAAGGAGAATACTCCTGCAAGTCTTCAGCCGAAGACTCTGAAACATCCGAAGCCTGCTCAAAACTCCCCAACTCTGGCTCCACCCTGGGCCTCTTATCAGGAGGGGGCAAAGAACCTCTAATCAAAGTAATTAAATCCTCTGCCATTTTAAGCATGTGCTTCTTGGGCACAGACCCAGATGAACTAGGAGTGACACCAACAGAAGCTAAACTTGGCCTGCCTCTGGGAGAAGCCTTGGAAACAGAAGGAGAGGGCCTAACCACCCTAGGAAGAGAGGGGAGTACAGAAACCTGAGAAGCCCCTTCAGCCTGACCTGCCTCCTGAGAGGCCACATCCTGCAAAATTAAAGTCTCCCCCTGGGACTCCAGAGAAGCCTCAGGCGGAACCACCGATTCCACTGACGCCTCTAAAGAACCGGCGTCCGGTACGGACGACTCTTCCTGCCTGGGTTTAGCTGCTTTGTCTTTGCACTTCTTCGAAGAAGCGGGCGTCGGAGCATCCGACGGCATATTATAGTTGCACCGCTTCCCGAAGACCAACCTGGCACAATCTAACCTTCGCTTAATAGTGCGCTTATTGAACCTAGCACAAAAGCGACACCCAACAACGTCGTGCTCAGGCCCCAAACAAGGAATACACAAAGTATGATAGTCCCTATGAGGTATCTGTTTCCCACAAGAAATACAGTTATTTACTTTTTCTGACATCCGGTAAACCACTGAGGCAAGAAAAAACTAAAATATTCCCCAACGGGGTACTTAGCCAACTTTGACTCGGTCTGAAACTCCTTCAGAACGCCGAACGGCACTTGCAACGCTGCTTCTGCATCGGACCATGCGGCAAAAAAGACTGAGGATATGACGTCGGTCATGCGCATTTGTACCCTGACGTCCTGATGTCAGTCTTAAGCGCCTTGACCGACGTCAGCCTAATACTTTGATATTCGGGCCGACCGAGGACAGCGGACTACCCAAGTGTAAGGACTGCAGCAATGTGAGATGAAGAACATCAACACGTGTCCAAGATAGTAAGAAAATCCTTCTGTGATGCTCATCTTACAAGTAAAACCATGGCATCTAGGTCTAGAAAGGTAATCATACCACTGTACTTGGCCATCATAGAGTAAAACGTCCCCTTCGATATGTACCTGACCAGACACATGCAGCAAATGGAACATCCACAAAGGTTCCTTACAAAAAGGAATATATGAAGTAAATGCAATGCCCTACACTGACTGCCTCAAAGCCCTGTCTCTTAACTTGCATACAGATTTTTGAGAGCTGATCAATGCCTGGTGTACAAGGCATCCCTGGACCCTGTTTTAATGAATATTTTGCACATCCACAAAACAGCATCAGAATTAAAAGACCTAAATTTTGTTTACAACATATATATGCTGGAGAGACTAATTGAGAATTCTTTTAAGACTTTCTCTGGTAAAGGCTTCCATCCACAAGGAGCAGAGTTCCTTCCTAACCCTATTTAAGCACAACTTGGACCAATGAATAGGTAAATTGGAAATTCATCCTGCTCTGGCACCTATATCTCTGATGGACAGAGGCAGTCAGTAAATCATAACCTATACAAAATCAAATTTGTGGGTCACATTTGGGTTGAGCAGCTAGGCTTAATAAGGGCCCTAGTGGTCATTGACCTAGTATACACCTACGAAAACAGGGCAGTCTGTGTGCCTGACTTTGTTGCATCTTGGGTGGTTAGTCAACATCCCAGGACAGTTACTCAAGTAAGGTTGTTTTTACAAGAACATCGAGGATCATAACTCATCGGACCATAGATCAAACTACTGGTACTGACTAGGAAAATACTGCACTGTTTGGCAAAAAAGCACTTTTCAACCTTTAAATGTCCCAGTAAGGACACAGACCCCAACTATAATAAAGGTCAGTGCTCAATACTGACTGCAAAAATAGTTGCCCTTACCAAGTGAACTGTACCCATGTCAAAACGACAGTTATGACATGCCTATGTACCTGTATCAACACTGCAGCTATAACCGGCAATTTTTGGCTTGTATAGTATTCCAGACATCCATATATAAAATATTCTTATATCATTACAACATAGGATTTAAAAATGATTAGAAAAGCCTGCAACAAATCCTACTCTAACCAAACAATAATGGTATGTCTGCCCCCCCCCAGCAACTCTGACTATGGCAGTTAATTAGCAGAATGTACAAGAGGCTGCAACAGCTAGAAATGAGTGGATAAAAAGTGATAAGGGGGTATGGATGCAAATACTAAAAGGATGATCACACATTCATTAATTGGTTACTTAGCACCATTAATCAGAATTGTGAGTAAGGCATCAGATTATCATTATGACATTATGGAAATAGCATCAGTTAACAGCCCCTTTATCTATCTCACTAATGCCAATGCACAAAAATGACCCTAGGCCTGCATGCTACATCTCACAAATTGCTGTACTACAATACGTACTGTTGTCTGTAGGTCTTGAACACTTGCATGATAGCACCAGATCTACTGTACTGCATAGGTGTTTACTAGAATATTTAACACAATGGCCTTTTTAAGCCTAGCCATGCATCCCAAATCTCTCACAAGTTCTGGTACCCTTGATGGGAGACTAACCATTTATAAGTTAAGTGTCTATTGGAGACATAAGGTGCCAAACCAGGGATGAATTCCCTGTTCCCCATCCAATTGTCCAAGTTACACTTGAACTGGTTAAGGGAGGAAATGCTTCACATGAATGGGTAGCCTATGGGATACATACCAGTCTCTCCAGTAGGTCTTTTTATATCACAGGCAAGGTTTAAGCATTTAAAACGAGTAATTATGGTGCTGTTTGCTTTGTGGATATGCAAGAGGTCCAGAGGGGGGTCTATATGCCAGGCATAGCTCTCCCCTCAAAAGCCTGTAGGAGACAGAATACAGGGGATAAGGCCTTACGGTGGTCTGCATAGGATATTTTTACTTACACCCTGTATTCTTTTAGTGAGGAACCTCTGTGGGTGTAATTGTTGGATAATCCTTGTTAGGTACACACAAAAGGGTGCACTGTACTCAATGATAGGTCTGATGAATGCCGAATACAGTGGCACAATGACTTTCTTGGACCTAGTTGCCATACCCTTGTTTATAAGTTGTACAACATAGAATGACATTCTCAGTACTGCAGACAAGTGATGGCCAAAGTCTAGATTACAGTCTGTGTGTGCACTTGTACAATTTTGATTAAATGAATTCCAATATAAACAATGGCCTTAGTGATGTATTTTAGGTCACAGCTGTCGGACTCCAAACGCACAAAGACTTGCCCATGTAGAAGGAGTGACATGGTTGACAGAGAGGAACAGAGTGTTTACAATGTATGTAAACCATAGAAATAAGCTTCTGGTGCCAATGGGAAAACTGCTATTCAACAGTCTCACTACACTAAAAACGGACCAAGTACCAGCTTATAGGTAGGAAGTACGGATTTTCTAAATATGTGAACCTAGTTTTAGAAATTATGCAGATATGGAGGTGTTCCAAATACAGGAGAGCTTCAAAGTCATGCATTTTGTTATGGGGTCTTTGGCACTCAGCAAAGGTGCATTAAAAAAATCACCACCCAGCTAGATCTGCAATAATTTGATTTTGTAAAAGAAGATCCTATCTAATGGACTGTACACAAAGGCCAAATGTCACTTCCCTTAGGGCAGTTTACAGTAACAAAAAATATATAAAACAGGACTTGAATACAAAAAAATTGTCTTACACACACACTCCTCTGAATATTAGACTTGCAGAGGACTGTGTGTCTACAGACACACACAGTCCACTGCAAGTGTAATATGCTCCCTCTGATGAGGCACACCATTTGGACTGTGTAGTTTTTACAAGTATAATAGTCATTACTACTCCAACAGAAATGGATATTTGTTAGTAATAAGTGGGTTGAGGACATGGCCTACTGTGACCTAAACCAGGGACCCATGCTAAGGGTTTGAGGTCCCTATGTGCTTCTAATGGACAGTGTTTGCCCAAAGTAAAGCCCAACAGCCCTGGGCCAATAAGCTACTTGCTGGCCGGTGTCCAGTTGGCCAACCTGCTACCCGGGACAGCTCTAACTTTTTCAGCCACTACCAGAGCTCAGAGAAGGAAATACAGTAGGATCTCATCAGAAAAGATTTTAGAGATTTTAACAGGTTTATATGACTTTCTTTTTTAATGCAAGGTTTTATTATAATGAGCTCTTTAGGTTGTTATTAACACTATTGGTTCAAACAGGATGCAATTGTTTTCATTGGTCTTTTTGTCTTTGAATTTTATTATATAAAGGTTAATTAATTAAATGCATTTGTCTGATGAAGTCGTAGCTTTTAGCTGACGAAAACGCATTTACTTGCTTTAAAGCGTTTACCTTGGTGTTTAACTCTGGAGGATTTATTCTGTTGTGGACTACAATAAAGTGCGGTTTGAGTGCGCTGTTTCCAGCTCTTTATTCTTATCTCATCAGAAAACCTAACATAACTGTAACCACAATAACATTTTTTACTTGCAACTGTAAAGATACATACAATGTCCCCCTGCTCCCAACAATCCATAGCACTTTTTGCTAGCTGGTGATCATGCAATGGCCCTGCGCTTTCAGGTACAGCATGCCTCTAAACCTAGACTTGAAAAAGACAAGACACCTTTTGATTGTGAGGAAAGGAAAAGGAATTTGCCACAAAACTAATTTGAACTGCTACTGTTGAATAAGTATAGCTTCCCTCAAACAGACACCAATGAAGTTCCTTTGTGGTATTTTCTTATAAAAAAGTAACCCTGTCTTGCCAACTCTACTACCAGATAAACCTCTGCTCTTGAAAACAATTACTACGTAACCTGTTACTCCAAAAATTAAGGATAAGGTCCTATTCATGCGGCCCCCAGAGTCCATCAGTCCACTTTAACTGAACATTGGTGTTCTTTCAGTTACAAGCTCTACATGCTGCACTAAATTGAACATTGGGTAACCATGAGCATGCCAACTGGGTGTTACCCCATTTTCAAGACAGGCAGACAAAACAGACCACAGATTTTGAAGAAAGTTTGCATGATACCACTTGTTCAAATCACCAACCCAGTACCACCATACTCAAGTGTTAACCCAAACGCTAACAAGCTACTGCCTCCAATTCTACACCTTAACTTACCAAAGACTTTCTCCCTACACAAGAGATATTTATACCACCCACCAGATGATCAAGAAATAATATAGTACTTGGCCTAAACTAACGCACAACAGTAATATTTACTGTGACCCTAAAGATACTGCTAATATACTTGCAGTTTAATCTGTACCAAATTCATACCAGAAACCAAAGCTATAGTTAGACAGGATAAATGGGACTGCCTCAGGTGAACGCTACTAGGGGGCACAATCAGCGCTGTAGATGTTCCATTTGGTCCCAGCAATTCAGTGATACAATAATTCTGTGGACAGCTGGGCATGGCAGCAGTATGTTTAGTCACTGAAGCACTGCCAATTTCCAGTATTTCATCTGAAAAGGGAGCCATTTAATGATTGGCTAGATCAAACAGAGTGAAATACATTAGATTTGAATAATGAGAAATTCAAAAAACAAACCTTCTTGGTAGTTCTGCAACATGAACACATTTTACAACACAAGGAAAACTCCTTCAAGTATACAACATATTGACAATATTCACGAGGATTTTTCAGACATCTTAAAAATTGAAAATTTCTATTAGGTCTACCAAAGCAGCCCATGAACACTGAATTATTATACCATGACCGCCGAAAAACGTGCACGCTGATTGGCCAGCGTGCCCGTTGTAAATCGAGTTATACTAATGGAAAAAGGTCCAGTCGCCCGGACTTTTTTCCATTAGTATAACACTTTTAAACACTGTTCGCTATGTTAAATGGGTTTAACATGAGACAGCTTTAAAATAAGCAACGGAGATCTCCGCTTGCTTATTTTAAAGCTGTCTCGCCATGTTAAACCCATTTAACATAGCGAGACAGTGTTTAAAAGCACGGAGAAAGCAAGATCTCCGTTGCTTTTTTAGTGTTCGCTATGTTAAATGGGTTTAACATAGCGAGACAGCTGTAAAATAAGTTTTAAAATAAGCAACGGACATCTCCGTTGCTTATTTTAAAACTGTCTCGCTATGTTAAACTCATTTAACATAGCAAACACTAAAAGCAACGGAGATCTTGCTTTCTCCGTTGCTTTTGCTCACAACTCTGATGTACCGCGAGGCGCCGCAGTACATCAGAACTGCCGCGGATGCCAGACATCTGCGGAAGGGCAGTAAACAGGCATTATACTATGCCATTATTTAAGAAAAGTAATAGTTTCTTTTCTTAAATAATGTCATGATAATAGCAATCCACTTCTGGGTGTGGGTAATGCTAAATTTACCCACGGTTGGCTTTGTTTGGTCCTCGGGCTGCCTCTGGACCAAACCACGCCAACCGTGGGTAAATTTAGCATTACCCACACCCAGGCGTGGGTTATTGCTATAATATCCCATAAACCACCCGGTATCACAAATGACCATGTATTGAAAGTACTTTCTATAACCAAAAGTACTACTTCTATCATGCTGATAATATATCTGGTTGTTGATAAGGTACAAAGCATGCCCTGGTAGAGGCAATCCTCGAACTGCTTAATCTAAGGTTAGCTACAGACTTTTGTCCCTAAAGATTGGTGCACCACAGCTGGTTAGTTGTTGATGCATGCTACCAAAATGGATAAATTGGTAAAAAGCTTCAGAAACAATGATGGAATTTTTTTTTTTTTTTTTTTTACTTCAACTGTCAGAAGATAGGGATGAAAGAAGATTAAAGAATGAAGAATTTAAGAATTTTTGTTGAGAATCACTCGGTATTAAACCCAATACCATTTTCCTAGGTGATATAAACTATCCAATTATAGACTGGAAAACCCACAACCACTAGTGCACAAGCACATACACTCCTGGACTTTGTCAGTACAAATGTCCTGGAACAGTCAGAGCACTCACCTGGGGGAACATCATCTTAGATCTTGTCCTTACTAATATGGGGAGCATCTTGCATCAGCCCTTGGGTATCTTCATCATTTATTAGATCTGACCTTAAAGCAGTCTCCTTTGAGATAGAGAGAAAGACAAAAAACACCGAAGATGTATTCCACCCAAGTTACCTTTAGAAATTTCTTAAGAGACAAAATACGTACGGGTCAATATCACATAGTTGAAGTCTTATAACTTCAAACACATAATGTTCAAACCATTATGTTCGAAGTTACAAAACTTCGACTATGGATAAAAAATAACGGAAAACAAAATAAACTGTTTTAAGCAAGGCAGCCCGCCCTGCACCCCCCACTACTTAAACATACCAACTCCGAGATTGCACACTATCGAACAAAATGGAAACTTCTGCTTATGGAGATTTCCATTCAAACGCTCAAACTTATGGTCTCGACCATATGAGGTTCGAACTTGTAAAAGTTCTACTAGGAACCAAATACCTACTCCTAAGTCATACACTGGCAAGCTACAAATCCCACGAAACCCAGTAAACTCAACTGGATATTGAAAAATGTACATCATACTATATCAGCATGTAAACAGCAGCACAGATACAGCTGCACCCTGTAGGAGTAAAGGCATGGCAAACCCCAGACATAAACCCACATGGTGGAACCACAACAAGCTTTATAACAGAAGGAAAATAATTTTGACCAGATGAAAGAACACTAATTCCCAGGATGTTTAGAGCCCTTGTCAAAGAAAAACAAATTCAGGAGCTTAAAATCCGCCAAAGAAAGTTTGAGGCTAAAATAAGCTACCCAAGCCAAAGCCATCATGTGGCATTTTTTTTAAATTATCTTAATCTCAAAAGTACAACTCAGCAATGCACTGAGCTGATTGTGAACAATGCTATCTACACTGAGACTGAAGATGCAGCTAACCTACTGGCCAATAAATTTAGCTCAAATGTTACCCACTCTCTCCCTCAAGATGTACATGAAACTGGCTCACCTCCAGCTATCCCACAAGATTTGGTCCTAAAAGCACCATCAAAAACTAAAAATACTGTATTGATGGGTCCTGACAGTATCCCTGGATGCATCTTAAATAGCATGAAGCATGTGTAACTATACCCTTAACCCTGTTCAATCTCAGCCTTCATACAAGTTTTGTACCAAGTGAATGGCGTGGGAGGATGACATAATGGTTAAGGTGTTTACCTTTAAAGACACAAGGTGCAGGGTTTGATTCTCACATGGGGTAACTGGCTAGGTTTCAAATGGCCCAAAAAGGGTAGTTAGCCTAGTACTAATCTATGAACCTATGAGAGAGCTACGGGTCATTCCCCTGCATAACAGAGGATATTCCACAGACCCACAAGTCTGACCAGCCTCATACACAAAGCCATGGAAAGACTTGCCATGGAACTAATCAGTAAAGATATAGGGAATCTACAAACACCAAACCCTTCTCAGTCTGGATACATCAAGGTCAGATCATGTTTACTTAGCCTGGTGGATTTTTTTTGAGGAGGTCACCAAAGGAATGGATGAAGACAAAAACTGTACACAGTGCATACCTTGATCTGGCCAAAGCTTTTGATGCAATTCCCCATGCAGGCACAGTAGAAAAGCTAAATAAACCCCTATGTCACCCACTGGACTGAAACTGGCCCACAGGACATAGATAATAAAAAAGTACAGTTTTGTACCTACCATAAATGTAGATGTCCGATAGGTATGCATCTGCAGTCATAACATATGGGTTGTTCTGCCTCAGGCAGCCCTTCGGTCGGCCGGATTCCAAAGTCTGGGTCTGGCCTCGGCTGATGTCGCACTTCACCCGACGTCATAGCTCCTGGGGTATAAAGGCATCAGCCAACGCCATTTTCCTCAGTGTTTCTTGCCCCAGATGCCAGGTGCCCTCTAGGAAGGCTAAATTTGGATAAATGTAGAAAATTCCAAACAGTAGAAAGCAAAATATATATATACATATATACATACAAACAAATACACCATAATAGATTCTCCCAGCTAGCTAAAAGAGGGGTAAGTACCCTAGGAATACCACAGAGGGGAAGGAGGGTGGGTAATCCTGACTGCAGATGCATACCTATCGGACATCTACATTTATGGTAGGTACAAAACTGTACTATGTCCTTCAAGGATGCATCTGCAGTCATAACATATGGGTAGAATACCATAGCCAAACTGGGGGAGGAGGCACTAAGATAATGATGGTGTAGTTAAGATCCCCTGTAAAACTGCAGTTGCAAAACCTGCTCGGGATCTGGAGTATAAAGGAAGATTGTAATGCTTGGCAAATGTATGCACGGAGCTCCAAGTAGCAGCTTCTAAAATGTCTTTGGTAGCCACTCCTCGTAGGAAAGCTGTAGTGGTGGCTGTGGCTCTTGTGGAGTGAGGCCTAATATTTTCAGGAGTTGTCTTTCCATGAAGAGAGTAGCAGAATCAAATGCAATTTCCTATCCATTTTGAAATTGTCTGTTTGGAAATTGCTTTTCCTTGCACTCCTGTTACATATGCTACCAGAAGTTGGTCAGTTTTTCTGCTGGTTTTAGTTCTGTCCAGATAGTAGCGCAGTTGTCTGTGCACATCCAAGGTGTGCAATAGTTTTCCCCCCCTGTTCTGTGGGTTAGGGAAGAATGTAGGTAAATGAATAGCTTGGTTCAAGGATACCCTGGATACCACCTTTGGCATGAAAGTAGGATTGGTTCTCAGAGACACTCTATCCTGGTGAAAGATAAGGAAAGGCTGCACTGCCATTAATGCCTGTAACTCGGATACCCTTCTTGCTGAAGTGATTGCTAGAAGGAAAGCAGTTTTCCAAGATAAGAACTGTAAGGCTGCTGATGCTGCTGGTTCAAAAGGGGGAAGTGTTAATTTTTCCAGCACAAAATTGAGATCCCATGCAGGCAGAGGTGGTTTCCTTGGAGGTTTTACATTTTTGATCCCTCTTAAAAATTGTCTGAGGAGAGGGTGAGAGAAGATAGGAGGATCCATGTTGTACTCTGCTGAAATTGCTGAAGCATGAATCTTAATGGAAGAATAGGACAGGCCATTGTGGAACAGTTCTGCTAAGTATTCTAGGATGTGTGCTAGGTTTGCCAGTGTGACATTTGTTCCCTTTGATGCACTCCAAATGAGGAATCTCTTCCATTTGGCTGAGTATGTTTTTCTTGTGGAGGGTCTGCGAGCCTCCAGGATAATGTCCTTGACCCTCTGAGATAAAACAGATTGGTTTTGTTTTATGCAATTTTCCAGGCAGTTAGCTGCAGCGTTTTCAAGTTTGGATGCAGGGTCTTGTAGTTGTTCTGCGTTAGAAGTAAAGGCCATAGAGGTAGAGGCCATGAGTTCGTCCGAGACATGCTTCTCAGTAGCGGGTACCAATGCTGCCTTGGCCAGTCTGGAGCTATCAGAATCACCTTTGGCTGTTCCTCCCTGATCTTCAGTAGAACTTTGTACATCAATGGGAGAGGTGGAAAGGCATAAACTGTCAGGGCCTTCCAGCTGAAAGAAAGGGAGTCCACCCTCCAGGCTTGTGGGTGGTATTCTCTTGAGCAGAATTTCTTCAGTTGGTGGCTGAGTGGGGAGGCGAACAGGTCTATATCTGGCACTCACCATTTCTTTATGTTTTTGAAGATGTCTGGATGCAGCATCCATTCGTGAGCATCCGTGGTAGTTCTGCTTAAGCTGTCTGCTAGTGAATTCTCTTTTCCTGGTACGAATCTGGCCTGCAGTTGAATGTTGAGATTCAGGCCTAGGTTCTACAGGTCCATTGCCATCCGGCATAGAGGGTAGGAATGCGTGCCTCCCTGTTTGTTGATGTACCACATGACTGCGGTATTGTCTGTCCTTATCAGCAGGTGTCCTTGCTGGAGGAATGATTTGAATGCCTCGATTGCATGCTTCACTGCCAGCATCTCCTTTAGATTTGTGTGTAGATTCAGCTGGTCTTGAGACCATAGGCCTTGGATACACTTGTCTTCCGTGTGTGCCCCCCAGCCTAGGTCTGAGGCGTCCGTGGTGATGGTCTGCCTTGGTTGTGGTTTGTGGAAAGGCAACCCTCTGTTGGTCTGGCAGGCCTGAGCCCACCACAGGAATTATTTTTTCAGGCATGGAATGATTGGCATCATGGTTTCTAGACTGTGTCTGTGTTGAGACCATACATTCCTTAGGTACCATTGTAATTTTCTCATATGCAGCCTGATTATGCAAGATGCCATGTAACCCAGGGCCTGCAGGACTTTCCTTGCAGTAAGCTGAGTTTGTCTAGTCAATGCCATGAAGTAGACTGGGAGTTGCTTTTGTTTTTCTTCTGTGAGAAAAGCCATCTCAGTTATTGTGTCCAGTTCTGCACCCAAAAATGTTATCCTTTGGGATGGCACTAGTCTTGACTTCTGTATGTTGACTGTGTATCCCAAGGCTTGTAACAGTTGTATGACATAGGCCAAATCCTTTATTATTTTTGTCTTGTTGTCCCGCTTGTATTAGGCAGTCGTCCAGGTATGGGTAGATCTGAATTCCCTGAAGCCTGCAATGTGCAATTACTGATGCCAGGCATTTCGTGACTACTCTGGGCGGAGTAGATAAGCCAAAGGGCAATGCTGAGAATTGATAATGCTCTGATCCTGCAAGAAATCTGAGGTGTCTTCTGCAATCTGGTCGTATAGGGACGTGCAGGTATGCCTCCTTGAGATCTAGAGTCACCAGGCAAGACTCCTTGCCCAACATGGGAAGAAGTTGCTGTAGGGTCAGCATCTTGAATTTTGGTACAATGAGATAGGTGTTCAGTGCGGACAAGTTGAGAATAGGCCTCCATTGAGTTTCTTTTCTTGGTACAAGGAATAGTCTGGAGTAAAATCCTTGGCCTTGTTCCATAGATGGTACCCTTTCTATTGCTCTCATCCTTAGTAAGTTGATGATTTGTTTTAGAGCCTCTGGCTTCTGGCTTGGTGGAAGGTTTGGCATTCCTCTCTTTTTTGGTAAAGTGTGGAAGTGAAACCTGTAGCCTTTGTCTATTGTTTGCAATGTCCATTTGTCTCCTGTAATGCAATGCCAGTTTTTTGAAAATAAAGCTAACTTTCCGCCCAAGGGTGCTTCCAGTTGTTCCCTGGTAGGCGGAATCAGAGCCAAGTCATTGTGTCTGTCCTGTGGAAGTGGTTGTAGTCGCAGCTGTGGCGGTACTCCTCTGGTTGGCAGGCTACCACTGACGACCCCTGTAGGCACCCCTTGATTGACCTCTGCCTCTTGGGTGTCTATTTCTGCCTCTCTGTGCTCTGGAGGTGTCTGGAAAGGACCAATTCTTTGAAGGCCAGTTTCTGCTGAACCTCGGAGGTTGGACCTGCAGAAAATCCTTGACTGTTTGCACAGATTTTGCTTTTTCTTCCACTTTCTTTAGAACCTCCTGTGCAGGGGAGCCAAATAAACTTTGTTTCTCCATAGGGGCATCTAGGAGTTTAGACTTGACATGGTCTGGCAAGGATTGCTCTTTTAGCCAGGCATGCCTTCGAATCACTGCTCCAGTCATAGCTGATCTAAATGAAGCCTCCAGTGCATCATAGCCACATTTTAAGAAATGATTACTGACCTGCTGAGAGTTGTCTACCAAATCCTGAAGGAACTTACGGTCTAAAGGTTCAGGAGAGGAAAGCTTTTTATTCAGCTGATCCAACAAAAATTCCTGGTACTGTATCATGTGAAACTGACAGTTTAAAGCCCTGGCAGAAAGAGTAGCAGATGTATAAACCTTTTTACCCCATCTCTCTAATGCTCTTGACTCTCTTTCAGAGGGTAGGGGGTTTTTGGCAGTGGCAGCTGCAACACCCTTTGGGCCCTGAGAAATAGTTTCTGGGTCTGCAGCATGGGCCTTATACAAGTGGAAGTGAGAATCCGGGACCCTGTAATATCTGTCAGGTTTGGCAGGGGCCGGGGAAGAGAATCAGGGGCAGAACTGGCATCATTGTATGCATCATCAACAACTGATAGTACAGGTGGTATGGCTAAAGGCCTATGCTGTGGCAAGTGTAAAAAAGTCCTTAGCCTTTTCCTAGAATCAGAAAAATCCTGACCCTGCCATTGAAAGTGTTCCCTCATTGAGTGTAAAGTCTCCCCAAAGGAAAATTCTTCTGGCAGGGAGGCAGAAGGAATTGAGTCTTCTGCATCCGAATCCTCATAAGGTGAGTATGGTCCTTCCTGGTGGTCTGATAAATCTGATCCATCCGAGGAATAGTCAGAGGAGAGAGGTTCAGGGGGTTCAGTCCTAGGCCTTTTTTCAGGAGGAGGTTGTGAGGCCCTGTCTGGGTGAGTTTGGGATCCCCTAATCAGAAATATAAGGTCCTCAGCAAGGCTGAGAATCTGAGAACTTGAGGAAGGTCTGTGAGAGGAAGCTTTTGTTGGTAAGGCCTTGGAAAGTTTAGCTGCTTTAGCCCTGGAGAAGGCCTTAATAGACACAGAAGCAGGGGGTCTAGCTGCCCCACGTGCAGGAGTAGAGATGTCCAACGGAATGGTGTCGGACAATTCTTGTGCGCCTGCTTCTTCGGTAGGAATTTCTGTAGCCGACTCAGCCGGGGCCCTCTGTGGCCTCGGTTGTCGGAGGCATAATTTCGGCAGAAGGAAGAACAGAGGACTCTGTTTCAGCCGAAACCGAAACACTCGCGGTAGGCCTAACCGTGGTTTCAGCCGAAACCGTGGGCCGCGAGTGTCGGTCCTTTTCCTTGCGTTTTTTGGCTAAATGTGTAGTCGGAGTCTCCGACGGCATTTTATATGCAAAAGCAGAAACAAAAAACTCTTCTGCAAACTCCGACCGACGTCTAAGTGTCCGTCGGTTGAAGGAAGCACAGGCTAAACAAGCTGATACGTCGTGGTCTGGGCCTAAGCAAGGAAGGCAGTAAGAGTGGAAATCCTTATGAGGTATTTGTTTCCCTCAAGTTAAACAATTATTTACTTTGTATGACATCGGCTGAGGCAAGAGAGAGTCCCCAACGGGGTACTTAGCTTTTTTAGAAGTCTTCGGTAGCTGAAATCTCTGGATCTGACCGACCGGCACTTGCGAACAGCTTCTGCTTCGGGCACCGCGCGGCAAGAAAGACTGAGGAAAATGGCGTCGGCTGATGCCTTTATACCCCAGGAGCTATGACGTCGGGTGAAGTGCGACATCAGCCGAGGCCAGACCCAGACTTTGGAATCTGGCCGACCGAAGGGCTGCCTGAGGCAGGACAACCCATATGTTATGACTGCAGATGCATCCTTGAAGGACATCAGGAAGTTACCTCCACAATGAGACCGTTCAGCAGACTCCCCTAAATGTCTGTGTTGCTACCTCTCCCGTTTGGCATCTACTGTTCTGAAGCAAAAGCCAATATCAAAGGGCTCTGGCTGACTAAGTTTGCAGAGAATTGCAAGCTAATAGTCATCAATGAATCACCAAATGACTCTGCCGACCTGCAGGATGGCTTGTCTGAAAAACAAATGGTGTCAAAATCATGGTCCTGAAACTAAATGCCAAAAAATGCATTATTGCACCCTTTGGCAAGTCATCTACCACATTCACAATAAAACCCCCAATAGGTGACCCAGTTACTGCGATTTGGGGACTTATGTGGACAGTGCCTAACTTTTGAACATGTAATTATTGTTATAAGCAAGTCCTCCTACACCGCACAGCTTAGAAACAAAGGGATGGCATCTAGACCTAGGGATGCTACTTTTAGATCAATGTGTGTGTATGTACCTTTAAGAAGCTATCCAAGAGCTTGCACAAGTGTATAAATACTGATCACATGCAAGTGCAACTGCCATTTTGTAGTTAGCCATTGAGAAGTAATCATGTACATATGTAAGGTCTGTCTGTTAACTAGTTTGTTCATATTTAATGATGCTGTGGCATCTACATGAAAACCCCAGCTTCTTGTCATATGTGTTAGAGACAAATGAGTGATATGGTGCTAGAAGTGGCATGTCTAAAGGGTATGGAGTCAGAACCGGCATATCCAAAGGGCATGAAGTTAAATGCGGCCTTGCTAAAACAACTAGAGGCACTTGCTTAGAGCTGGCGGAATATAGACGAGTGGATCATCCTTAAAATGTGCAAACTTCACAAAACAGGTCAGAAACGAATTTCAGATATTAAACTTGCTCGGCACCATTTCTTTTTCCATTCTAAATGTATTTGCGTAAATGGATATGTACGATATTGATAAAAATATTCAGATTACTATGGAAAAGGTTTGCTTGCCCCTCCTACCTGTGCCTGTTCTTTTCCTTACTCTACTCCCCTCTCCACCTTTATCCTCTGGACTCCCATAAATACCCTGGGTTTTGTGGGGCACCATCTTTAGTAAATCGGGATAAGCCCTGGCTGCTGTCTGCTCCTCTCCCAGCATCTATTTTCTGTGGTATGTAGTAATTTTACTTGTTGCTGTTCATCATACCAAATGTTTTCATGATTATGTGGAATTGTGTGCCTAATAACTATCTCCTTACCTGCTGCTGCTAAAATATTTCTACTTTACTTGTTTTTGCAATGTCTTCTAGCTTGCTGTTGATGGTATAATTGTTGTTTGCTTGTGCTTTAAAACTGCTAAGGCGACTTTGCTTCTCGTCTTTTTGTAGAGCCTTTTTGTTGTATGCTAGTGCTCTAAAGACTTGTTTTAGGTGTAACGTATTTTTGCTGTTTTAGTAAGCTGGTAGCGGCCATCTTGTATCACGCACCCGTGCGGAACCATATATGAGCGTGCCTTTACTGTATTGTATGTTCTTAAGCCTGGAAACGGCTTTTTGAACTACGTCACCCACGTGGAGATACTTCAAGGGTATTTAGAGCCAACGCTCTTGCCCAGCTGCGCTAGCTCACATATGGTTTGTTTTAGCTCTATATTCATGTCTTTGGTGTATTAGTAAGCCGATACCGGCTAATTTGCTATCACGCCACTCATGCAGACCCTTCTCTGAGAGTGCTTGTATACTATTGCATGTGTTAAGCCTGTAAGCGACTTTGAATGGCGCCACCTTAGCACTTACCCCGATGCCTAGATGCACTCCACATACCTCCCCCTTCTGCAGCGCTTATTTCAAATAATGTTTTAAGCCTGTAAACAGCTTTTGAAACTATGCCACCCATGTGGAGACACTTAAGGGGCTAGAGCATAATCTGATGCCTAGCTGTTCACTACGTACCTCCCTTCAGCAGCGTTTAACTCCCTCAATGTTGGTAATTACTTAAGACGCTGTATTTCTACTGTATTTTAATATCTTGTTGAACGCTGAGACATGAATGGCAATTTCCCTAGCCCGATCCATATTGCGGACGTATTAGCGTTCTCTTACGCTGTTGAGCCCCAGGCATTTAAAAGCTTTCTTGGGCAAATGGGAGTAGCAGAGGTAGTTGCATTGTATTTAGTTCCCCTTATTACACTATGGAAAGTGCTCCTCTAGCACGGTAGTGTCCCAGGTGCCTCATTGCACATTCGGAATTACTCTGGCAGATGCCCCCGAGGTCCATTGGTTACCACTATGCTAGGAGTTGCTCAGGCAGTAATTTTGCAGTTTGATACCAGCATTTGAGTATCTTTAATGTTTTTCTAACTCCGTAGAGTACCAGAAGCTGAATTACTGACCAGCACGCCTGAGTAGCAGTCCCTTATGACTGCTGCATAGAACCCCTTAGCTAACTGCAGTAGCTGTACTGTTAACTGTAAAAAACATTCTTTGTATGCTGCACTACTATAGCTTAACCTAAGGTGTAGACTCTAGTCCTAATGTGCCTACAGTGTCCTGTTTCAGCATAAACTTACAAAACTTGTTTTAAGGTGTTTTCTAATGCTGCAGTCAAGTGGAGTGAATGTTTATTGCTAACTATCTATACTGCTACTACGTAGGGTACAGAACTGTTGTTTTTAAAAGTGTTTTACATTGCTGCTACCAAGGATATGGAAATGTAGAATTGCCATCTGTATATATTGTCTCTGTGAATGAATTGTGTAACTTGACCATTCTTACCTTGCTATATGATAACTCACGTTTCTCGTCACTACCTTGTCTCTCTTGCTTCCTTAAGTTACCCTGCTCTTCTTGTGCTTCCAGCATTAGTCTGTAGGAACCTAAAGGACCCTCTCCAAATACCAGCGGTTCACCTCACAGCCTAAATTCCCTGCAATCCCTCTCTCAAGGAAAGTATGTCTGTTGATTAATTCCTGCCAGTAAGACTTTCTACTACTGTAACATTGCTACAGGTGTTTAAGCACGTTCTGAGCCAGGACAGCCAGTAGCCTCTACCCCCTCTCGCCTATCCTCTATAGTAACCCCTTTTTTCTAGCGCTCACCCCTCCCTAGTTTTACTCCAGCTAACTCCCTCTCATATCTACCTGCAATACAAGACCTGTCCACTAGGTGGAACCCTTATCCCAGCCTCATCTCATGCTTATCCTCTCTTATTCCTAGCTACTTACCTTAATATTTCTGTAGTCACAGACCTGCTATTATTCCTCTCACTTCACCTTTTACTACTACTGTCTATAACTACCTTTTCTAGGCTCTCTTTTCACTGTTTTTTACCCACTTCTGACTTTTTCAACTTACCTTCTGTAGTCAGTCCTGCCGATTATTTCTTCTACAACTGCTTCAGTACCTGTCTCTACCTGCTCTGTTCACCCTGCGCACTCACTCCACTCCCTTACCCTACCCCCAATTCCCACCCACCCCAGGGTTCCTACTCATTTACTAGCCACACCTCTTCCTATTACTCTCTAGGAACTTTACCATTGGCCAGCTTCTCATACCATCCTTCTCTTACCACTCCCCTTCTGTCCAACCGCACCCTTCTCCTCCCACCATCCTCACCTTGCAAACTTCCATCCCTACAACCAGATATCCAATAACTAATCCATTCCAATGTATAAACTACCCATCCCAGTACATGTCCTACCATTATTCACACCTTTACTGCTACCACCTTTAACTTTTGCCTACTTACCTCCTATGAACACCCACTATATATTCATACCTTCACTACCCTAATAAGCTAACCAACTCTCCGTTCCTACCAATCCTTTATAACCATGCTAATATAACATCTTCACCCAGCTACCTACTAGCAAAAATATTATAGAATACTACACATTAGATATAACACTCTAAATCGTAGGAAATCTCTAGTCCTATACAGCAGATTCCCAAACCCAAGCTAAGACACCTCCTCTCATTAAAGGATGGAGATAGTCACCCAAACCCAGGCCCAACAAGAACTCCTATCACTCTCCATAACCACATCCAATCAACTACTTATTCCCTTACCAAACCATCAAACTCGCTCTTTGTAGCTCATATTAATATACATAGCATTAACAAAGTAGCTCAACTCTATGCTCTCTTAGAAGTCTACTCCTTTGACATTCTCTGCTTAACAGAAACATGGCTAAAACCTGTAATCAAAGACAATGAAATCATCCCACCTGGATATAATATCCTGAGACTTGACCATGTAGCCAAGAAGGGCAGGGGGGTTAGCTATTCTATTTAAATATGGCTTACAGTTAACCACGTATCACTGTAAACCACCTCTACATTCCAATGCAGAAATTCTCATCTCCAAACTTCAACTTAGCAATGCCAAATCCATCTATACTATCTGTATCTACCTCCTGGTAATATCGCCACCATGGAAAATATCCTTTTGCTGGCTATCTCAACACCTGCCCCAAGAAACCATAATCCTAGGTCATATAAACACCGACTGGAATTGCTATAGTAGCAGCCACCCTACCACCCACATTAACCTATATGTTTTTTCTCAAACCATTACCCCCCCCCCCCAAACCAGGATAAATAATCTAAGAAAGTAAGCACATTAGACTGGATTCTCAACCATCCTCACATATATGAATCTGGACCCCCCCTGATGATATAAGTGACCACTCACTTACCTACATCATCAGGCATAAAAAGCCAATGCTCCCATTCCAACCACATCAGGCATAAAAAGCCAATGCTCCCATTCCAACCACTATCAGAAATATCAGTTCCAAAAATAACTTTAACCCTGATCTCTTCCAAAGGTATCTAAGAGCATGCAATTGGGCTCCCTTAAGATACCTCCCTTTAGAAGAAGCCGTTAAATACTTTAAATTCTAACTTCCTTGCCATTCTTGACCACCATGCTCCAACCCGTTAGATTAGAATTAAGACCAAATCTGCCCCATGACTTTCAAAAGAAAGCAAACATAAAATCCATCTGAGAAATAAATACTGGGACAAACTGAGAATGACTAAGAACCCTGTAGACCAACAAACTTTTAGACAACTGAGAAATGACACTAAGAAAGCTACACTGTCAGATAAAAGAAACTACTACCTACAATTTCAGCAGGCTAACCATAATAACCCACAAAAATTCTGGGCAAGCATTAACCAATTATTCAATCCAGGTCAATCCACTACACCAAACCCACAAAATACAGACCAGGAAAATCTCATGCATACTGCCATTACCTTCAATACTTTTTTCACTGATGCTATCCAAACACTAGCCAGTCAGCTATCACCTAATAGCTTCACTTTACCTTCCTATAACACAACCCCACCCCCTCCATTTCTCTTCCAACCTGTCCCAACAACACATATTCTAACCCTTATCCAAAAGCTGAAACCATGCTCTTCTTCAGCAGACCAACTACCTGCTGAATATCTACAGATATCAGCCAAGGCTATTGCTTACCCCATCTCCATTCTGATCAATAGAACTATTAATGAAGGTCACATCCCTAGCATATGGAAAGTCTCCCATATTATCCCCCCTCCATAAAGGTGGAAACTCCACCAATTTCCCAAACTACTGATCCATAGCCCTTCTTTCTCCTTTGGAAAAGATCATGGAGAAATGCATCCATAGGCAATTGCTAGACCACCTAATCCAAAATAACTTACTTTCCAGCTGTCAACATGGTTTCAGACCTTCCCACAGCACTACCACTGCCCTCCTTTCCTTTACTGATTGTATTAACAAAAAACGCAACTTTAATATGCTTTCCTCTGCACTATTTAATCAACCTGTCTAAAGCATTCGATATGGTAAAACACCAAATTCTCAAAAACATCCTCAAATCCCTGTCATTAGATGCACTCTATAAAATGGTTCCAGTCCTACTTAGATAAAAGACAACAGGCTGTGCTTTGGCACAACACTATCTACCTACCTACCCGTTAACCTTGGTGTCCCTCAAGGGTCCATATTAGGACCTCTTTTCTCCATATTTATTAATGACCTTCATCTAGCCATCCCCCAATCTACATGCATACAATATGCTGATGACTCCAAACTTACATGCTCAGCCACATCCACTTCTGAACTTCACTCCTTTACCCAGAAAGTATTTAACACAGTTGAACAATGGTTCACACAGCATTGCCTTCTCTTGAACCCCCCAAAAAACTAAACTCCTCTTTTTCAATCCTACTCATAAGTCCCCTCCTTTTGCTTTTTCAGTTACATCCACTAATTGTACCATTATATCACCAGACCCAACTACCAAACTACTTGGTATCACCATTGACAACAACCTTAACTTTCCTCTATGCCTCTTCCATTTTCACCAATCTAAGAATAACCTCAACAAGATGGAAATTTCCTATAACAACATAGCCATATTTGCTACAGGTAATCCTTTTAGAACTCACCATTGCCTTAACTTAAAGGAGCTGGAATGGCTGGAACTACAGAATCTTCTTAAATAACACCAACTAACTATCGCCCGTAAGACTCAACCCTCCAATACTCCTATTCTAACTACCCTCATCACCCCCTACAATAATTTGAAGTCCTTACCTTCATCTCAGAAACTTCTAGTAAACACTTCTAAATCTAACAACAAGGCTGAGGATTCTCACTTCTCTAATACTGTTGGAAAATCCTGGAATATTCTTCCCTAGCGACCTTTCCTCACTGTCCTCTATATCACTCTTCAAAAACAGACGAACTTTTCCTTAGAACACACTGGTTATGCCCCTGTACTAAACCTGACTAGTGATCTACTCTATCCAAAATATGCTCTGCCTACCCTAAATTTCTTTATAACTGTTCTACTTTCCTTATTAACAACTTCTACAATTTCCCTCTATACTTTATTTCCACCCCTGTGGATACTTATTAGAGGGAATACCCTTTATCATTATAATTATACATTAAACTGTCTCTTTTTGATTATGTATTGTACCTCTATGTTGCATTGTTCCTGCATTTTACACTGTTATGACTTCTGTCATGTAATATTTCTGTGTTAATCTGAAATGTCCATTGTATATACAACTGATGCTGCTATATGTTATTTTGCTGCAATTTATTTCTACTCATCATGGAGCTCATCTCTCCGGGCCTCTACTGCAAATGGACATATATCCAGTTAGACTAGCCCGGTCAACAAATGTAAAACAAAATAAATAAATAAAAATAATGTCTGAACTGCATATAACAAAATAAGGGGAAACTACCACATTTTCGCAAAGCATGTACTTTTGTATTAAGCAAAGACATTTGAGTTATCAGAAGTGTACAAAGTGTTCGCATGTTTGTGCAGTGTTACAGTAAAGCTATTTTGCAAAGTACAGCCATTACAGAGCATATTTTGCAAGTACATTATTTCCAAAGAGTTTATTGTGAATTTGAATGTTGTTACAAACTCGCAGCACAGTTCGTTCATACGTACATAATTACAAGGGCCATATTTTCAGTGTGTACTTTGTGGCTGGCCATGGCATACGGATTTCGGAAACCCAGTGCATTTGTGTTTAATATTGCAGAAGACTGGATAGGGTTTGAGGAGTATGGCATTTTCATACAGGGTGCATTTTCTGATAAAGACAGTACAAATGCATTTATTCTGCTTAATTTAGCTGGGTGAGAAGCTATAGAAAGGGAATGTTCATGTGTTTATGCACCTGCTATCTATACAGGAGAGGGGAAAACGGTCATTATTATACCAGCTGAGTTAAGGGAGGACCCCAAGTGCTTAAAATGTACATTTAGAGAAATGTGTGACCACCACACAAACATTACAATGGAAAGGCACTTATTTTACACAAGGGATCAAAAGTCTGGTGAATCTTTTGCAGCATACATAACTGACCTGAGAAATAACGGTAAAACGTGCAGATCTGGTGACTTAAGGGATGAGTTGATAAAAGACAGACTTGTGTGTGGCATAAGAGAGAAAGATTTTATTTCGTGACAATGACTTAACTTTGAATAAGGCCATTGAGATTTATCAGATATACAAGCTCACAGAAAAACACAAATATGCTGACAAATGAGAATAGCTATAGAAGGCACAGTGATGAAGCTCATGTCGACAGTAAGCAGCACATGGTTAAAAGAAACAGGCTTAAGAACATGGCAGAAGCTGTAACCCCTGCAGCACTCACTGGTAAACCCCAGAACTGGTCAGCAAATTCCAGAGTTCACAGTCTCAGTGAAGCATAAGTGACTCAGCAAACTCAAAGTATGGGCCCCAACCTAGTTTCACTGCCAAATGTCATAATTGTGGTGGAAGGCATGAATCTAAAAGGGAGAAATGTTTACCTTTTGGTCAGCAATGCCACAAATGTAATAAATGCAATCATTTCAAAAGGTTCTGTACATGAAAAGGCCCACATTCTTTTATCAAAAAGGAACATTTTAAGAAACAAGTCCATCAATTAGGCAGTCACAGCCCTACCTTTTATGTTGATGGTGCATCAATGCTTCATCAGTTAATGCAGTAGATTTAAGGGCAAAGAATGAAGTATTTTGTACTGTTCGGATAAATGGCAAATCCGAAGAGCTCAAAGCTGATACAGGTTCCAAGTGCAATGTTATTCAGCAGAAACATTAGCTAGAGTGTGACATGGTGTAAGTTTTGATTTGGCAAGGTGTGTAAAGCTTGTTGCTTATGGAGGTGAAGAAATTTAAACTGAAGGTTCAGTAGTGCTTTCTTTCAGGTTATTCTGCTGGGAGAAGCTACAACTTATAGTCTAAAGGCACATCCAATCATTATTAGGGCTCAGAGACAGTTTGAAAATGGAACTGCTTTCATTTAATAAAGGAAGTCCACTACTCTAATTTTTCCCAACACATTTTTTCTGCCTATGCAGATCTGTTCGAAGACAAAACTAAGCAAGCTTCCAGTTGTGTACTCCATGAAGTTAGACCTAGAGGTCAGTCCAGCACATAAAGCTCCATAGCCATGCAGGATATAGTTAAAGCAGAGATAGATAAAATGGTGCAACAAGGTGTGATTTGTCCAGTTGAAACTCCAACCAAATGGGTATCTTCTATGGTAGTAGCTCCCAAAGCTCAGATGATAATCAGAATATGTACTGACCCCACGTGATTTGAACAAAGCACTAAAAAAGGCCTCATCATCCAATGAGCACAGTTAAAGACTTTGCAGCCTTGATGCTAAAAGCCACAATTTTTTCTGTCTTCGATGCAAAGAGTTCATTTTGGCAAATTCAGCTTGACAAAAAATCCTCATTGCTCACTACGGCCAGTAGTCCGTTTGGCAGTGACAGATTTTTGAGAATGCCATTTGGGATAAATTCTGCAAGAGAAGTCTTTCAAAGTGCAATGGAGAAACTTCTTTCTGGATATCCTTCTGCTATTATAGTAGACAACATTCTAGGAGGAGGTCATGGTGAAGCAGAGCATGACAAACCTCAGAAAATTTCTAGAAGAGACATGTCAAGTGAATCTTAAGCTCAATCCACAGAAATGCAAATTCAGGCTACATGAAGTTACTTACATTGGTCATTTACTTACGAATACTGGCCTAAGACCAGACCCTACTAAACAAAACGGCCATTCCCAAGATGCTAGCTCCAGACAATGTTCAAACTCTGCAACGTTTTCTTGGCATGGTCAGTTACCTAGGCAAGTTCATTCCAGACTTGAGCCAACTTTCAGCACCACTCAGAGAGCAGACATGTAAAGATGTATCCTAGTCTTGGTTAGAGCAACACCAAAGAGCATTTGATGGCCTTAAACAGAAAACTGATAATTCATGAATACTCAGCTACTATGATGTTCGCAAACCCATTCCACTTTCCTGCGATCTTCAAAATTTGGTCTTGGTGCAGTCATTCTAAAACAGGATCAACCTGTTGCCTATGCATAGAGAACTCTTACCCAAACTGAGATGCAGTATGCCCAGACTAAGAAAGGGCTTTTCTCCATTGTGTTTACATGTCAGAAATTCCATGATTATGGTAGACCTACCCACATTGAAACAGACCACCAACCTTTGGTCACTATCTTGAGAAAGCCATGCATTCAGCTCCAGCCAGACTGCAATGTATGATGCTAAGATTACAAAAGTACAATTTCAATCTTATCTACAAGAAAGGCAAACTTCTTTATCTTGCTGATACATTATCCAGATCACCCAGAAATACCACAGAACAGCACGAGAATGAGAACCTTGATTTTGAAGTCATGGAAGAGAGAAATTTTTTTCCACACGTCTTGAGCTGAGAGATCACACAACCACAGATCTTACAAAGGCTCAACCACTTTATCAAAGATGACAGTCAAAGCAATCTAGTTCATCTCAAGAAGTGCAATCTTAATTTTCCATACAGACATTAAGTTTTGTCAGACAAAAGGCATCATTATGAAAGGTCCAAAAGTAATCGTTTCAAAGTCCTTGCAACAGGAGTATATTACTACCTTTCATCATGATCATCCAGGAACCAAATCTACCAAAAGGCGGCGAAGGAGCTTGCATTTTGGCCTTCTATGTCACAAGACGGAGAGAGCACTTTCATCTTGTTCAGCATGTTAATAGTACTAAGCCACATTGACAGAAGGCATCATTTCAGCTTAACCAGATTCCGGAACTACACTGGTCAACAGTAGCCACAGACATCTTCGAGTGAAATGGTCAACATTACCTGGTGTTAGTAGACTTACTCCAACTGGTTCAAGATTAACGAACTTCCCAACCTAGCATCAAGTAATGTCATTAACCAGATGAAGTGTCATCTTGCAGTACATGGTAGTCCACACACAGTTATTTCTGACAATGGCACACAGTTTAAAAGACTTGCTGAAGAATGGGACTAACTCATGTCACGTAGTCCACAGTACCCACAGTCAAATGGCTTGGCAGAACGTGCAGTTCAAAGTGCAAAACAGTTACTAGAAGTCTAAACTAGAAAATAGTGATGTTTTCCTGAATCTCTTGAATCGCAGAAATATTCCTCGTGATAAACAAATTTTTTCCCCCTGCCCAGAGACAAACCAGAACCACGTTACCAATCAGTAGTCAATTGTTGGTTCCATGTGTCAAGAACAATCTGAAGCATTTATCCCAGAAGACCTACTAGGAAAAGGCCAGTAAACTGCTCAATCCATTATGAGAAGTGGTAAGGATGCAACTGTCCAAAGATTATGATCGGACTGGATTGGTTGACCAAGGTAGTTCAGGAATCTAGTTTAGATGAAGTGGTTCTTTCCATTGACGTGACTTAGTACTTACTATTACACACAGAACAAAATAATAGCATATTCTCAATATCTTGTGACACAGAAGGCCAAAACACTAGACCTCTCACCGTTGTTTTGATAGTCTGCTCCTGGGTGACCACAGTGCAAGATAGTAATGTACTCTTATTGCAAGGACTTTGGAACAATTACTTTTAGACCTTTCATAATACCATTGCCGGACAAAATCTCATCTCTGCATGGAAAATTATGTTGCACTTCTTGAGGTAAAATTGACTGCTTTGATGGCCATCCTTGTTGAATAAAGTGGTTCAGCTTCTGCAAAACTGGATCCGTGGCTGTATGACCCCTCAGGTCATCAAGATGTGTGGAAGAAATATCTCCCTTCCATGACTTCAAAATCAAATACCTCATTCTCATGCTCTTCAGTGGCATTTCTGGGTGATCTGGACAATGTATCAGCAAGATGAAGTGCGTCTTTCTTGTAGACAATAGTGAAATACTTTTGCAATCTCATCATATGTTGCAATCTGGTTGGAGTTTTATGTAGAGGCCTTCTCAAAATAGTGACTAGAGGTTGGTGGTCTGTTTCGATCTGGATAGGTCTACCATAAACAATCATGGAACTTTGAACATGCAAACACAATTGCCAAAATCTCTCGACCCGAGCATACTGCATTTCAGTTTGGGTAAGTGATCTCAATACATAGGCAACAGGTTGGCCCTCTTGTAGGATGACTGCACCTAAACCAAATTTCAAAGCATCACAGGAAAGAGTGAATGGCTTGTGAACTTCATAGTATCTTAGAGTTGGTGGACTGGCAAGTCTTTGTTTCAGGACATTAAATACTCTTTGGCACTGTTCTAACCAGGACATATCTTTACATGTCAGCTCACTGAGAGTGATGCTGATATTTGACTCAAGTCTGGAATGAACTTGCCTAGGTAGTTAACCATGTCAAGAAAACGTTGCAGGGCTTTAACATTGTCTGGAGCTAGCAACTTGAGAATGTCTGTTTGCTTTGAAGCGTCTGGTCGTAGGCCTGAACTGGTAACTAAAGGACCAACATAACTAACTTCATGTATCCTGAATTTGCATTTCTGTGGATTGAGATTCACTTGACTTCCTCTTTCCAGAACTTTTGAGGTTTCGGTCATGCTCAGCTTCACCATCATCTCCTATTAGTAGGTCTACTATAATAGCACAAGGATACCCAGAAAAAATTCTCCATTGCATGTTGAAATACTTCACTTGCAGAATTTATCCCAAATGGCATTCTCAGGAGTTACTTCCACATGGAGTACTGAATGTAGTTAGCAATGAGGATTTCTTGTCAAGCAAAATTTGCCAAAATGAAATCTTTGCATCCAAGACACAAAAGACAGTTTGGCATAACAGCAGTGACTTTACTGTACGCACTGGGATGATGAGGCTTTTTTAGTGCTTTCTTCAAATCTCATGGATCAATACATATTCTGATGTCATCTGAGCTTTTCTTATGAGCTACCACATGGAAGATACCCACTCAGTTAGTTCATCTACTGGACAAATCACACCCTGTTACACCATTTTATCAAGCTCGGCTTTGACTCTGTTCTGCATGGCTACTGGAACTTTCCGGGCTGGCCTGACTTCAAGGTCTAACTTCATGGAATACACAACTGGAAGCTTGCCTAGTTGGCCTTCAAAAAGATCAGCACAGGTAGAAAAAATATGCTGGGTGAAATTAGAGTAGTAGTCTTTCAAGCTAACATGATGGACTTCCTTATTAAATGAAAGCAGTCTCATTTCCAAATGGTGTCCGAGCCATTATAAAATGAGTGGACGTGCCTCTTGACGACATAAAATAAGTTGTAACTTCTCCCAGCAAAGTAACATGAAAGCATTAATGAGCCTTTAGTTTACATTTCTTCACCTCCATAAACAACAAGCTTTGCATACTTTGCCAAATCAAGCCTTTCACCAACAAATACTCTAGCAAATGTTTCTGCTGACAAATCATTACACTTGGAAGCTGTGCCAAGTATGAGTTCTATGGGTTTCCACTTATCCGAACAGTACAAAAAACTTCATTCTTTGCCCTTACATCTAATGCACTGACTGTTTCATGAAGCAATGACACACCATAAACATAAAAAGTAGGATTGCAGCTTTCTAACTGATCAGCTTGTTTCATTAAATGTTCCCTTTTAATAAAATAATGTGCCTTTTGATTTATAAAACCTTTTGAAAAGATTCTACTTATTGCATTTGTGGCATTGCTGACCAAAAGCTAAACATTTTTCACTTTTAGATTCAGGACTTCCACCACAATTACGACAATTGGCAATGAAACTAGGTTGGGGCCCTTGCTTTGAGTTTGCTGACTCTCACATGCTTCACGGTGTGTGTGTGAACTTGAACTTGCTAGAAAAAGTACAGTTTTGTACCTACCATAAATGTAGATGTTCGAAGATCCACATTGCTGCAGTCCTTACACTTGGGTAGTCCGCTGTCCTCGGTCGGCCCGAATATCAAAGTATAAGGCTGACGTCGGTCACGGCGCATTAGACTGACATCAGGACGTCAGGGTACAAATGCGCATGACCGACGTCATATCCTCAGTCTTTTCTTGCCCCAGATGTCAGAAGACCCTAAAAAGAAAGGTCAAAACCAAAAGACAGCAAACAACCAACCAACCACCCTTGCACTAATATGTACAATATATACAATATACAATATTTACAACCCAACCCACACAACCGCCTCTAACTACAGAGGGGAAGGAGGGAGGGTAAATTGGACTGCAGCAATGTGGATCTTCGAACATCTACATTTATGGTAGGTACAAAACTGTACTATGTTCTTCATCTCACATTGCTGCAGTCCTTACACTTGGGTAGAATCCCAAAGCAGAGGTAAGGGAGGATGGCAAAACTATAAAGAAGCAGGAGCTGCCAAAATGCCCTGTAAAATAGCAGTGGCAAACCCAGCCCTAGATTTAGAGTAAAGTGGAAGGTGATAATGCTTAGAGAAAGTATGCACTGAACTCCACGTAGCTGCCTCCAAAATATCTTTAGTTGCCACCCCCCTTAAAAAAGCTGTCGAAGTGGCAGTAGCCCTAGTGGAATGAGGCCTAATCCCAGCTGGAATCTCCTTGCCATGATGGGAATAACAGAAAGCAATGCAAAACCCAATCCACTTAGAAATAGTTTGTTTTGACACAGGCTTGCCCTGAGAACTCAAAGCAAAAGAAACAAATAACTGTTGAGACTGCCTGAACCCCTTAGTTCTGCTCAAATAATATCGCAACTGCCTGTGTACATCTAAAGTGTGCAAAATCTTTTCCCCTTTATTTTGGGGATTTGCATAAAAAGTAGGCAAATGAATAGTTTGGTTTAAAGCCACACTAGAAACCACTTTAGGCATAAAGGAAGGATTAGTACGCAAAGATACCCTATCCTTATGGAAAATTAAGAAAGGCTCAACCGCCATAAGGGCCTGCAATTCAGAAACCCTTCTTGCGGAGGTAATGGCCAACAAAAAAGCAGTCTTCCATGATAAATATTTCAACTCGGTAGTAGCTGCAGGCTGAAAAGGTTGTAGAGTGAGTTTCTCCAACACAAAATTGAGATCCCAAGCAGGAGTAGGAGCTCTACGTGGGGGTCTGATATTCTTTGCCCCTCTAAGAAATTGCTTGAACAAAGGATGAGAAAACAATGGTGGGTCACAGTCATAGTGAGCCGAAATTGCTGCAGCATGAACCTTAATAGAAGAGAAGGACAAACCTTTGTCCAGTAACTCAGTAAGATATTGAAGAGCCACACTTAAATTAGGCTCAGAAACATCAAAATCCTTTGCTGCACTCCAAAATAAAAATCTCTTCCATTTATCTGCGTACACTTTCCTTGTACTAGGCCTTCTAGCTTCCAAAATAACATTCAAAACTTGCTGTGGAAGTTGAGACCCTCTATGGTTCAAAACAGAATATGCCAGGCTGTTAGGTGAAGAGAGTGAAGCTTGACATTGAGTAAATGACTGTTTTCCTGAGACAACAGGTGTGGAATCGAAGGCAAAGGCCATGGAGGCTCGCTTCTGAGACTTCTCAGTAATGGGTACCAGTGCTGTCGAGGCCAATCTGGAGCTATTAAAATCATCTTTGGCTTGTCCTGTCTGACCTTTAGAAGTACCTTTGGGAGGAGAGGCAGAGGTGGAAAGGCATACACATGAAGATTGCTCCAATTGAAAGAAAGAGCATCCACTTTCCAAGCTGTGGGATGAAACCTTTTCGTGCAAAACTTTGGCAGCTGGTGGTTTAGTGGAGAAGCGAACAGATCTATGTCTGGAGTTCCCCATGACACTGTCAATTTTTGAAATACATGAGGATCCAATTTCTACTCGTGGGGATCCATAATTCGTCTGCTCAGCACATCTGCCAAGGAGTTCTGTGTTCCCGGCAGCAGAAACCTTGCCTGAAGATGTAGCTGTAAACTGAGAGCAGTCTCCCACAAAATCATTGCTTGCCTGCATAGAGGATAAGAATGTGTTCCCCCTTGCTTGCTGATGTACCACATGACAGTTGTGTTGTCTGTTAGAATCAACACCTGCCCTGGAAGAAGTAAATCCTTGAAAGCTATTAATGCAAACTGGACTGCTAACATCTCCTTCAAGTTGATATGTAGATGTTGTAGTCTGGCAGGCCACTTGTCTTGTATCCACCTTCCATTTAGATGAGCTCCCCAAGCTTTGTCTGAGGCATCTGTCGTTAGAATCTGACTCGCCTCTGGCCGGGTCACAGAGAGTCCCTTGTTTAGGTGACATTCCTGAGCCCACCACAAAAATTCCTTTTGAATGCAAGGTATTATCTGAATGACAGTGTCCAGATCCTGGCAGTGCTGTGTCCATACAATTTTGAGATACCATTGTAGCTTCCTCATATGCAGTTTGGCATTGGGAAGCACCAGAATACAAGATGCCATGAACCCCAAGGCTTGAAGGACTGTCCTTGCAGTCAGCCTGGACTGATGAGACAATTGATGAAAGTAAAGGGAAAGATTCTTTTGTTTGTCCGGGGTCAAAAAGGACATCTGGGATGCTGTATTCAGTCTTACACCCAGAAAGCACATGTCCTGAGAGGGTACTAGACTGGACTTTATTTCGTTCACAGAATACCCCAGGCATCTTAGCACTGCTATCACATATTCCAAATGATGAAGAAGCTCGTCCTTCCTGGAGCCAGAATCAGGCAATCGTCCAAATAAGGATAGATCTGTATTCCTTTTAGCCTGAAGAAAGCTATCACTGGAGCCAGAACTTTCGTAAACACTCTGGGCGCAGTAGATAAGCCAAAGGGCAATGCAGAGAACTGATAATGAGAAGTCCCAGCCCGAAAACGCAGATACTTCCTGCAACTCAGTCTGATAGGAACATGAAGGTAAGCCTCCTTGAGATCCAAAGTTACCATCCAATGATCTTTGTCCAGCAGAGGTAAAAGCTGTTGTAACGTCAACATTTTGAACTTGGGAATGTCCAGATAAGTGTTGAGGATAGATAAATCCAAAATTGGTCTCCACGTGTTCCCCTTCTTTGGTACTAGGAACAGGCGAGAATAAAATCCTAGGCCCAGCTGTATTGCCCCTAATTGAAGTAGCAGAGAAATTTGTTTGTGAGCCTCTATTCTTTGCTGAGGAGGAACGTCCGGCATGCCTTTGAAAGGAGGCAAGGTATGGAAATAAAACCTGTAACCTTGGTGTATGACATCCAACACCCATCTGTCTTGGGTAATTAAACTCCAATTTTCCTTGAAAAGTGCCAACCTTCCTCCCAAAGGTGCTGCCAGACGAGAAAGCTCTGGCAGCTGAAAAGGTAGGTCATTGGGTCTGTTTACGAAAGGACTGACCCCTGCCCTCACCCGAAGACTGTGCAGGTGAACTCCCTGTTCTAGGCCTGAAAGAGCCCTGAGCTCTGCCCCTACCACGTCTAGATCTACCCCTAGACTGGGAATCATAAGAAGGATACGTCCACCCCTTGGTAGGCCAATTTCTACTAAACTTCGGAGGCTGAACCTGCAAAAAATCTTTAACAGTCTGCATAGACTTAGCCTTGTCTTCCATTTTCTTTAAGACTGCCTCAACAGGTGTACCAAACAACACATCAGATTGTAAAGGAGCATCTAAAATCCTTGTCTTAACATGGTCAGATAAATTCTGATCCCTCAGCCAGGCGTGCCTGCGAAGAACTGACCCAGTGGCAGCCACCCTAGACGAGGCCTGTACAGCATCAAAACCACATTGCAAAGAATGCTTACCCACCTGTTCAGAAACATGCACTAAATCTTGTAACTCCTTACACTCAATACCTTCCGCCAGAGCATCTACCTTAGACTTCAGTTGAGAAAGTAGATAGTTTTGGTATTTCAACATGTGAAACTGGCAATTCAAAGCCCTCATAGCTAGGGTGGAAGAAGTATAGACTTTCTTTCCCCATCTATCCAAAGCCCTGGCCTCTTTATCTGGAGGAACCGGATTTTTAACAACAGAAGCCTTAACCCCCTTAGGCCCCTGACTAACAGTTTCTGGGTCCGCCCTAGGACTCTTAAAAAGATACTTATGAGCTTCAGGTACCCTGTAATACCTATCCGGTTTAACAGGAGCAGGAGGCAAGGAATCAGGATTAAGAGAAGCCTCTGCAAACACATCTTCCACAACATCCAGAACAGGAGGTATAGCCAAAGGCCTATGCTGGGGTAAAAACAAAAATTCTCTAAGCCTTTTCCTGGAATCAGAGAAGTCCTGACCTTCCCACTTAAAATGCTCCCTCATGGAATGAAGAGTCTCTGAAAAAGAAAAATCCTCAGGAGGAGAAGCAGAAGGAGTAGAATCATCCACATCAGAATCAGAATAAGGAGAATACTCCTGCAAGTCTTCAGCCGAAGACTCAAGAAACATCCGAAGCCTGCTCAAAACTCCCCAACTCAGGTTCCACCCTAGGTCTCTTGTCAGGAGGGGGCAAATAACCTCTAATCAAAGTAATCAAATCTTCTGCCATTTTAAGCATATGCTTCTTGGGCACAGATCCTGAAGAACTAGGAGTGACACCAACTGAAGCTAAACCTGGCCTGCCTCTGGGAGAAGCCTTGGAAACAGAAGGAGAGGGCCTAACCACCCTAGGAAGGGAGGGAAGTACAGAAACCTGAGAAGCCCCTTCAGCCTGACCTGCCTCCTGAGAGGCCACATCCTGCAATAACAAAGTCTCCCCCTGGGACTCCAGAGAAACCTCCGGCGGAACCCCCGGCTCCACCGACACCTCTAAAGAACCGGCGTCCGCACGGACGGCTCTTCTGCCTAGGCTTAGCTGCTTTGTCCTTGCGCTTCTTCGAAGAAGCGGACGCCGGAGCATCCGGCGGCATATTATAATTGCACCGCTTCGAAGACTAACCTGGCACAATCTAACCTTCTCTTAATAGTGCGCTTATTGAATCTAGCACAAAAGCGACACCCAACAACGTCGTGCTCAGGCCCTAAACAAGGAATACACAAAGTATGATAATCTCTATCGGTATCTGTTTCCCACAAGAAATACAGTTATTCACTTTTTCTGACATCCGGTAAACCACTGAGGCAAGAAAAAACAAAAATATTCCCCAACGGGGTACTTAGCCAACTTTGACTCGGTCTGAAACTCCGAATTCGAAAAATTTCAGAACGCCGAACGGCACTTGCAACGCTGCTTCTGCATCGGACCATGCGGCAAAAAAGACTGAGGATATGACGTCGGTCATGCGCATTTGTACCCTGACGTCCTGATGTCAGTCTAATGCGCCTTGACCGACGTCAGCCTTATACTTTGATATTCGGGCCGACCGAGGACAGCGGACTACCCAAGTGTAAGGACTGCAGCAATGTGAGATGAAGAACATCTCTGGGGTTTACCAGTGGGTGCCGCATAGGCTACAGTCACAGCCATGTGCTTGGGCATGTTTTTTTTTAACCACGTGCTGCATACTATCAACATGAGCTCTAGAAGTTACTGGAAGCATGCATTTCTCATTTGTAAACATATTTGTGTGCTTTTCTGTGAGCTAGAATATCTGAAAAATCTCAATGGCTTTATTCAAAGTTAAATCACCGTCACAAAACAAAATCTCTCTTACAGCATCATCATTAATACCACACACACACACGTCTTATTAACTCATCCCTTAAATCACCACATCTGCACGTTTTAGCCTTGTTTCTAAAGTCTGTTATATATGCTGCAAAAGTTTCACCAGCTTCTGATGCCTTCTGTAAAATAAGTGCCTTCCCATTGTCATGTTTGCCTGGGGGTTGCACATTTCTCTAAATTTACATTTTAAGCACTCACGGTCCTCCTTTGGCTCAGCCGGTACTACAATAAGACAGTCCCCCCCCCCCCCTTCTGCAAAGATAGCAGGTGCATACACAAATGAACGCTCCCTTTCAATGGCTTCTGACCCAGTTATGTTAAGTAGAATAAATGCCTTTGTATAGTCATCTTGATCAGAAAATGCAGCCTGTATGAAAATGTACTTCTCACTCTCCAGTTCTCTGCAATATTATTGTCAAACACAAGTGTACTGGGTTTTCGAAATTCTTCACCCATGCCAACAAAGTATGCACAAACACAATGAAAAATATGGCCCTTGTAATAATTTATGAACAAGCTTGCTATGTGTACCTGTAATATTCAAATGCACAATAAAACTTCAAACTACTGTACCTTGCAAATATACTCAAATGGCTGTATCTTGCAAAATTACTGTAATACTGCACAACATGCGAACACTTCTGATAATACAGATATCTAATATGAAAAATGTGCTCAGCAAAATATGCAGTCATGCCTTTTATTTCATTTTATGCAATTCAGACTATTTCAAACATTTTCCATAGTAATTTGAATATTTTTTTTATCAATAATTGGACATATTGGTTTATTTAAATATTGTTTAGAGCATTCTGTATACTTTGTTTCATATTTTGCTAATAAGAAATTATTTCAGCAAGTTTTAACATCTAAAATTTGTTTCAGACTGGTTTTGCGAATTATATGTGCAGTACGGATGATCATCCTATATATTTTCCAAATACCAACTGGATGACTCTTGGACTTGAATTGGAGAAACTGGAACTCTTCTTGGCAACAAATAATTTTAGCTATGCCTTTTCCAACACCATGTCCTTTTAGACATGCCGCTTCTGACACTGTTGCTCTTCCTTCTAGAACACAGAAGATGAACATGCGGGGTAGTTTGTTTAGATGCTTTATTACACAGACGCACATCAGGATGGATAGTAGCATCATAAAATATAAATGAACCGTTTAACAGACTGACCTTACAGACATACATGCTTACTTCTCAACAGCTTACTACAAAGTGGCAGTCAGGCTCGTATGTGCTCAGTATTTATACACTTGTGCAAGCCCTCAGATACCTTTTTAAAGATGCACAAGGACAGACTGATCTATAATAAATGAGACCAGAGACAAATTCTAATAAAATATTTTAAGATATCAGAGATTACATGATTAGAGACAGTGAGGCGAACTTAGTATGAGAAAGGTATTCATATTATGGTTACAAAAAGAAGGATGGAGAGGAAAAGATTAACAGTGTAGGGGAGGGGAGGGTATCTTCAGGTAGTTTAGGAGAGTAGGTAGGAGAAAGGTTGAGGATAGGTCTGCAGAGATTAATTAAATAAGGTTAGGCAGTGGGAAAAAACAAAAAGGAGTGGAACAGAAGGCTATACAGGGTAGTGAAGTGTGATCTAAGTTAGAGGTACTGAGTGAAGCATAGTAATTTCAGCCAGGATTGGCACAGAAGCAGGTCCAAGGCTTTGTAAGGTATTATTTTAGGGAGCATTTAAAGGTGGGTAGGTTAGAAATACTTCTGGTAGTTAGAGGCAAGGAGGAGTTCCATTTTTTTCTCTCTACTGAGTATGAATACAGGCTTTGTCCAGGATATTTATTCGGTTTACTTATGGTGAGAAGTTGTTTGTCTTTTTGGAAAATAGATGATTAATGGGACAATGGGTAATTACTGATCATGGGATGGGTAAGGCCAATTTATAACCAAATGGGACAGCTTATTTTGAACACAAAAAAAGGAGACTGGCTAGACATGAAATGGCCTGCAAGTGCAGCTAGCCTGGTACTTGCCTATGATCTACTGCTTTGGGATATGCCACAAGAAGGATCACAAAAAGGCTGCTAGAGCTGATTTAAAGGAGAACAATGCCCTGAACTTGAGAAATACGCCAGTGGTGCTCATTTTCAAGACAGTCAGCTCTGATTCACCACCAGTACTGGAAACCATGCCACTAGTAAAAACTACAGAACAATCACACAGGTATGCTCATAACAAAGATGAGGGAAAAAAACACTAAAATCCACAGAACACTTTTCCACTCTTGATGTCAAACTTTGAGACAAACTCCCAAATACCAGAAACTGCAAATAAGCCAAAGAATTTAAACTTTATTACCTTGCTCAGGTTTATCATATCATAATTTTATACCATTCAATAAAAAGATACCTTACTTTTATTTCCATACTTTGTACAGCTTTGACGCAAATCTATACACAATTCATAGACATGCATGCAAGTTATCTTGCTCAGTCTATTCACTGTGTACATAGTATATATAACCTAAAAATGTATTTGAAATGCAGCTTAATTACTTGCCTAACTATATATATTTTGCTCCATTATGCACATTTAATTTACTAACCCAGCCACAGGGGATGCACAAGCCAGTTCATTTCTTCTTGCCGGTCCCAAGCCCAGATAAATGGGGAGGGTTACATCAGGAAGGGCATCCGGTTGTAAAACCTCTGCCAAATAACATATGCGGACAATACAGATTTCCATACCGGATCGGTCGAGGCCCGGGTTAACAATGACCGCCACCAGTACTGTTAGCCAACAGGGTGCTGGCAGAAATTGGGCTACTGTTGGACGAAGAAGAAGGAGAAGAGGGAGAAGGCATGCCCGAAAGCAGAAAGACAGGAGGAAGGTTAGGAGTGTAGTAGAGAAGGTAGGAACTTTGAATGTCAGCAGTATGACTGGTATAGGGAGAGAGCTGGCCGATATGATGGAGAGAAGGAAGGTTGATATATTGTGTGTGCAAGAGACCAGATGGAAGGTGAGTAAGGCCAGGTGTATAGGAAGCGGGTTCAAATTGTTCTATCATGGTGTGAATGGGAGGAGAAATGGGGTAGGGGTTATCCTGAAGGACCAGTATGCCAGAAGTGTTTTCAAGGTGAAAAGAGAGTGTCGGATAGAGTGATGTTTATGAAGCTGGAAATTGATGGTGAAACTATGAATGTTGTTAGTGAATACGCTCCGCAAGTTGGGTGTGCGATGGATCAGAAAGAAACATTTTGGAGCGAGTTGGATGAAGTGGTGGTGAGTGTACCCCAGGATGAGAGAGAGAGTGGTGATTGGAGCGGATTTCAATGGGCATGTTGGTGAAGGGAACAGAGGGGGGTGAGGAAGTGATGGGCAGGTATGGTGTTAAGGAGAGGAATGCAGAAGGTCAGATGGTAGTGGATCTTGCGAAAAAGGATGGACATGGCTGTGGTGAATACGTATTTTAAGAGGGAGGAGCATAGGGTGACGTACAAGAGTGGAGGAAGATGCACACAGGTGGATTATATCCTATGCAGGAGGGCCAGTCTGAAGGATACTGGAGACTGTAAAGTGGTGATAGGGGAAAGTGTAGCTAGGCAGCATAAAATGGCGGTCTGTAGGATGATGTTGGTGATCAAGAAGGAGGAGGATAAGTGTGAAAACAGTGCCATGGATCAAATGGTGGAAGTTGAAAAAGGGTGATTGGGAGCTGGAGTTCAGGGAAGAGTTAAAACAGGCACTCGGGGGCAGTGAAGAGTTACCGAATAGCTGGGTAACTACAGCGGAGACGGTAAAGGAGACAGCTAGAAAGGTGTTTGGTCTGACATCTGGACATTGGAAACCGCACAAGACCACCTGGTGGTGGAATGAGGAAGTACAGGAAAGTATACAGAGGAAGAGGCTGGCGAAGAAGAAGTGGGATTGTCAGAGAGATGAAGAAAGTAGACAGGAGTATAAGGAGATGAGGAGCATGGCGAAGAGAGAGGTGGTGAAGGCTAAGGATAAGGCATATGGAGAGTTGTATGAAAGGTTGAACACTAAAGAGGGAGAAAAGGACCTGTACCGATTGGCTAAACAGAGGGACCGATCTGGAAAAGATGTGCAGCAGGTAAGGGTGAGAAAGGATAGTGAGGGAAACATACTCAAGTGAGGAGAGTGTGTTGAGCATATGGAAAGACAGTACTTGAGGGGCTGATGAATGAAGAGAGAGAAAAGGTTGGATGCTGTGGAGATAGTGAATCAGGAAGTGAAACAGATTAGCAAGGAGGAAGTACAGACAGCTATGAAGAAGATGAAGAATGGAAAGGCTGTTTGTCCAGATGACATATCAGTGGAAGCATGGAGGTGCTTAGGAGAAATGGCAGCGGAGTTCTTAACCAGATTGTTTAATGAAATCTTGGAAAGTCAGAGGATGCCCGAGGAGTGGAGAAAAAGTATTTTGGTACCTATTTTTAAGAATAAGAGTGATGTGCAGAGTTGGCGTAACTACAGAGGGATAAAACTAATCAGTCACAGCTTGAAGTTATGGGAAAGAGTAGTGGAAGCTAAGTTAAGAAGGGAGGTGATGATTAGCGATCAGCGGTATGGTTTCATGCCGGGCAAGAGCACTACAGATGCGATGTTGGCTCTGAGACTGTTGATGAAGAAATATAGGGAAGGTCAGAAGGAGTTTCATTGCGTCTTTGTGGACTTGGAGAAAGCATATGATAGGGTGCCTAGAGAGTAGTTGTGGTATTGTATGAGGAAGTCAGGAGTGGCAGAGAAGTATTTAAGAGAGGTACAGGATATGTACGAGGGTAGTACGACAGTGGTTAAGTCTGCAGTGGGAGTGACAGATCTGTTTAAGGTGGAGGTGGGATTACATCAAGGATCACCTCTGAGCCCTTTCATATTTGCAATGGTGATGGACAGGTTGACAGATGAGATCAGACAGGAGGTCCCATGGACTATGATGTTTGCAGATGACATTGTGATCTGTAGTGAGAGTAGGGATCAGGTTGAGGAGACCCTGGACAGGTGGAGATATGCTCTAGAGGGGAGAGGAATGAAGGTCAGCAAGACTAAGACAGAATGTGTGTGTGTGTGTGTGTGTGTGTGTGTGTGTGTGTGTGTGTGTGTGTGTGTGTGTGTGTGTGTGTGTGTGTGTGTGAATGAATGAGAGGGAGGAGAGAGGATGCAGGGAGCAGAGTTGGCAAAGGTGGATGAGTTTAAGTACTTGGGATCAACAGTTCAGAGTAATGGTGAGTGTGGAAGAGAGGTGAAGAAGAGAGTTCAGGCAGGGTGGAGAAGAGTGTCGGGAGTGATTTGTGACAGACTGGTACCAGTAAGAGTGAAAGGGAAGGTCTACAAGAGCTATGTTGTATGGGTTGGAGACAGTGGCATTGACAAAAAGGCAGGAGTTAGAGCTGGAAGTGGCAGAGTTAAAGATGTTAAGGTTTGCACTGGGTGTGCAAGGATGGACAGGATTAGGAATCAGTATATTAGGAGGGTCAGCTCAGGTTGGACGGTTTGGAGACAAAGTCAGAGAGGCGAGAATGCGTTGGTTTGGACATGCTGAGGAGGGATGATGGGTATATTGGGAAAAGGATGCTAAGGATTTAGCTGCCAGGTAAGAGGAAGGCCTAAGACAAGTTTTATGGACGTGGTGAGAGAGGACATGCAGGCGGTCGGTGTGACTCAGCAATATGCAGAGGACAGGAAAAAATGGAAACAGATGATCTGCTGTGGCAACCCCTAACAGGAACAGCCGAAAGAGAAGAAGATGCACAATTTACTACTGTAGTGTTTCTATTTTTTCAGTGTCTGGTGCAGTGACTGAAACTGATCCAAAGTACCACTCTCTGCGTGCACTCATCCAGTCATTTAGGTTATGTTTTAAGGACAACAGTGATTCGGATCAGTCCCTTACTCTGGTTAAACAAAACATTAAGAATTCTAGGTGGACTATGTAAAGGACCTGGCTGCAGACAGCAAATTATCACAATGCTAGAAGATAAAGGTAAGACCACAAATCTCTGGCACATTGCTGTTTTCTCATTTCGGTACTTTTCCGTTAAATCCCTATCACGCGCCTCGCTGTATTCCTCGAACACAAGGAGACTCAAAGGTCTGTGACAGACCAAGATAGGTACACTTTCAAAAGGTCCTCCAAAAGATGGAGTTGCTAGTACAAATAACCACAAACAGTACCAATGAATAAGAATGAAGGAATGTATACCGCACTGATTCTCCTGTTATTACTAGATCATTTGCTGTGGTGTGTTATCACAGCACTGTGTCATACAGTACAAAGATCACAGCTACATGAATTTTACATGTGAACAGGACCTTGCAAACAAATGCAATGTAGAGGTTTTGTACGTCTTTGTCTGTAGCACTCCCCCAAAGTGCTGCAGATCTATCAATGCCTGTTTCAGCCATAGAGCGTACAGACGTGAAGACTGCGAATGGATGACAGGTTGGTAGGCTCGCAAATGCAGGAGCAGCAACATCCTTACAAAATGGTGGGTGATTAATGGAGAGCAATGAACCTTATGCAAGTACAGCTCCAAAATAGGGAGTGTTATGGTTATTAATACCGGATGCTCTCCGAAGCTGTCTGTCATGACTGCATGTCACATCCCACAAAAATACACACATGTACTGCAATGAGTGGCATGGCATTAATTTCAGGAAGTAATCATAGAGTCCAACAATAACTTCAAGAGCAAACATGTAACAACCTGATCAAGTAAAATGTAAAAACAGCTAGAAGAGGGAACAGGTCAGTTGAAACAAAATAACCACGCTTCTTAGGAATAAGGTGAAATGCGTGGCAGGGATTTAACGGAAAAGTACCCTAATTTCCAAGGATAATCTCCACTATAGGCAAAGTTAGTATTTAAATACCTAGAAACTTCTCTTGACCTGGCACTATCCCCGTGTGTTGCGAAGTTTCACCCATCAGTTAAATTTTTCCACAGTGTAAAATGACACCTTTTCATATCATCAAGGCTTAACATCACAAAGTTCATAGTCTTATTTGAGAAAGTGCCCTACAACTGAACAATTCTCTGGTTCTGGAAGGGTTATAGTAGCAAAATAATCAGGTCTGCAGATCAAACTGAGCATCATTCCTAGAAGCAATACTGACCATAACTAACTGGCGTACTGAAACAACATGGTTTTAAGATAAGTCACAACAGATGGATATGTTGATCATGATTGTCAAATATCTAAAAACAACTTATCAATGATCAAGAATGATCATGGAGGACTTTCATCTGCTACAAGTTAGTCCATGCTACAGCAACTCCACCAGAGAAAGTATGCAAGACTGGACAGATAGCTGAAATCACGACAGATCTCAGATCTCCTACACTCTTAGACCTCAGACTACAAACAGTGTTCAACTGCATCAAAATATCTCAAAGGTACAGACACAACCCCAGCAAAGTCACCTTTGTAAAAATGACTACAATATCTAGAACGGATGAAAACCACTGATAAAAAAAACTTCAAAGCTCCATAACTCTGTTTAACCCTACAACCCTTAACACCAAGGTTAAGAAGACAATGTGTAGGGTGATGCAAGAAGATACAAACTGTGTGAAAAGAGCCACACAAGGCGATTCAGCGAAAACAGAATTTCTACTTACATCCACGCAAAAACAGCGGTGTGTTGAAAGTTTGGAGAAAGTAGCAAGTGGAAAACTACACAGAATAGTTAGTTATGCCACGATAAAGAAGCATCTCAGTCTATGCAGAATCTAAGAAATTAAAACTTTTTTTATGCAAAAGATCATTAAGAAATGCGACAGTTGTCCTTATCATTGGTCTTAATTCTAGTTCAGACTACCCTACAGCGTGTGTATATTTGACCTCTTAAAGCTTATTATTAGGTACTACTACATCTTTGCCATGCAGTAGCTCCCACGGATTCTGTAGCCAGTAAGAGCAGGGGTTTGCAAGAACTCCTTTCAGCACCTACGCCTTGTCCCTCACTTTCAAATAGTCCTGCAGCTTCTTAGTCATCCAGGAAGGTACGGTACTCTCATCTCTGTACGAGATCTATGATGAATAGGAGTATGTGAAAAGATTTCAGATATTCAAAGGATACCTAGCCCTAAGCACGCTACACATTACACTTCCTCCGTAGAATACACACAATAGCTCACACACCAGTGTCTCACCTGTCAAGCCTTTAAGGCAAACCACAAAACCAAACATATTAATCATAGGGGATTCCATTATGAGACGCACAGATGTCCTTCTCACCAGGCTGGATAAGGAAAAGGTCACAGTCAGCTGTCAGATGCCAGAATACGCTACATCACACATGCTCTCAAGTCTCTCAACAACAAGTACAGTCATGACTCCACCATAGTCTATGTTGGTGTGAACAACTTGAGACATACTTCTCTGGACTATATGAAGAAAGACATGACTTGAGTTCTCGGACTGTCTGTCTCAGGAGGTTATATACCTAGCACTGAGCAAGATTTTACTTTCACCTAGGATGATGCCTCAATGCAAACAGAAAATGACCGATTTCAATTAGCTTAGTTTCTGGTGTCATTCCAAGGGGATCCAATACCTGTCAACCTGGGATGACATGATCGACAAACCTTGATGCATTGCCACAGATGGCCATCTGTCACCCCTGGGATTTTGACTACTGGTTAAGGCTCGTCACCTTTTTGGACAGTGTCTCAAAGGACAAAATTTCTAACGTAAAAACTATCTAAAAACAACTTCAAGGTTATGCTGCTAAACACTACGAGTCTCAACACGAAACTGCACTCACTGGAAGCAGTCCTCAACTTGGAAGATGCAGACATATGTGCAGTCATGGAGAAGTGGTATAAGGCTGTGGACAGCACCCTAGTCAAACCAGGTTACACCTCCTTCCACATGTTCAGACCACAAACTGAAGTCGTGAAAACTAAAGGAGGCAGCTTTATCTTTAATGAATATTAATACACTAATACACCTCCAGATTGGTTAAACAGTACGATTCCCTGGAGGTACTTCAGGTGCAACTAACTACTGGTAGGACATCTATTCAAGGCATTGCCAGCTACAAGACACACTCTATGAATCAGGACACCCCACTCTGCCTATTTGGATCTACTAAAGTCTATTAAGATAAACCCAAACACCATGGTTTTGGGTGACTGACTACCCAAACCACTGACTGGGTACATTACTCATGCTCAAACTCACTTGCCCAAAGGTTCCTCGACTTCATTAACTCCAATCCCCTGGAGCAGCTGGTTGACAACCCCACAAGGAGTGACAACATCCTGGATCTGGTGACTACCAATATGGGGGAACCACAGTAGCACCCCCCACTGTGAGGTCTTCCCTGGTGAGATCTGACCACAAATCAGTCTCATTTAAGTAATTTTCACACCTGACCCCCCCCCCCCCCACAAGCAGCAACTAAAACAAAAAGTTCTCCAAAGCAAATCAGAACATTTTACGGGATGGTATAAAACAGCTTCAATGCACCACCCCCCTCAGATGGAACTGGCAACTATGCAGAGTTCTACACCAATGCTTTATACAAACACCTGTATAACTGCACTGACTCAACAGTACCAGATAGGACCAAAAAAAAGTTCAAGAAAGAGAAAACCTGCCTGGTGGACAACTGCCATTAACAGGCTTTACAATGAGGAAGAAATTGTCAAGAGTAAGAGGGATGGAGCCCTAAACTGGAAACACTCCCTCTTCAGCTTAAACAAGCTAACAAAGACTTCTTGTGAAGCCCTCCAAAGCAAACTATGAATCCAAATTAGCTTCCTCAATTAAAGACAACCATAAGGGATTCCTTCTTCAGTTACATCTGTAACCTAAAAGGAAATGCCCAGATTTGTGCTGAACTGGTAGTTAATGATAACACATATACAGAGCCTGTGAGCACAGCTAACCTGTTGGCAGACAGGTTCTGTTAAAACTTCACTATCCTGTCCTCACATGTACCCAATGACATCCCTACCATCTGTCCCCTACCCTGTATATCTAAAGAGCAGGTCATAAATGGCCTCTCTAAGGCCAAAAACACAGCATCTATGTGACTTGATAACATCCCACCCTGCATCTTATATGAGCTCCAACAAGAATTAGCAACACCATTGGGTACCCTTTTCAATCATAGTTAAGCACCAGCTGAAAGGAAAATGGCCATCGTTATTCCCTTGCACAAAGGTGATGCTTGCACAGACTCTGGGAACTACAGACCTATTAGCCTGCCTAGCCCTATCTGCAAGGCTATGGAGTGAATTACCATGGACCTTACACACAGATAATCTCCAAACACTCAGTTTGGATTTGTCAAAGGGAGATCATGCCTGTTAAACCTGGTGGATTTCAAGAGTCACCAAGGCCCTGGACAAAGGGAAATCTGTGCATACAGCCTACCTAGACGTAGCCAAGGTGTTTGACACTATCCCCCACTCAGGCAGCATATAGGTATCAACACCCTATTTCATTAGATGGATCACTAACTGGATCACTGATAGAACCCATATTGTCAAAATAGGGGAATCCACCTCCAACAGTAGACCTGCAACCAGTGGTGTTCTATAGGTATCAGTCCTGGGACCTCTACTGTTTGGATACTGTTTGGATTCTATTTCTCCAAAGTACAAGCAAAAACTAAAAAGTATGTGGCTGACGACATTTGCTGAGAACTGCAGACTGGGAGCTGTCATACAATCTCCAAATTACGTCAACATCCTACAAGAGTATCTTGACTGGTGCCAAAGTCATGGCCTTAAACTCAATGCAAATAAAATGCATCATCATCCCTTTTGGTAACTACCATATCAACAGCAACACCTTGCCACCCAAGAAAATTATTTTCCTGTGCCCCTGTCAAGCAGAGCCACAGAAGTGATCCCCGGGGTGAATTTCCTATTACCCACCCAATCATCAAAATTTTTCTTTAAGAGTGCTAATTTGGAGCTCTGTTTGACATAGATAGGTAGTCTGTTCCAGAGTATGGAAAGTGTCTGTGACAGGAATCTATCCCTCCGGCATGTTCTGTTTATTGTGGTGACAAGGTTTAGGTCCCTAGAGCGTGTAGCTCGGAGGGATTGGGATTTCTTTAAGTGGAGCATATCCAACAGCTCTGGGTTTGACATAGCTTTGTATGTTAGGCAGAGATCGCCTCTGAGTAGGCGATATGAGACTGAGTAAAGCTGGAGTTTTTTGAGACTGTCTGCGTAAGGCATCTGTTTGATGCCAGTAATCCTCTTTGTGAGGTATTTTTGCAGCCTTTCCAGTTGTTGTAGATGTCTTGTGAGGAACATACCAAAAGGGGCGTTGCACTCTATAATGGGTCTAACGAGGGATGAGTAGAGGGGAACAATGACCTCTTTTTCTGGATGAGAAACCTTTTCTGATGAGGTGTGCCACGTAGGATTTCCTGACCAATGTGGCGATGTGATTATCAAAGGAGAGACTACTGTTCACCTGTGTCCCACGGTCTCATCACACTTTCGGTGATAAGTAGACTACTGCCTATGTGGTAGCTCATGGGTACAGAGTTTTTACCAAAGGGGATGACAATACACTTTTTGGCACTGAGCTTGAGACCATGGCTTTGACACCAGGCATCTGTCTCAGTGAGGCCCTTTTGTAGGATGTCCACATCGTTGGGAGTTTCGATTATGGCTCCTAGTTTGCAGTCATCTGAGAATTTAGTTAGCCAAAGACCTTCTGTGTTAGCCTGCACTTCAGAGAAGTAGATACCAAACAGGAAAGGACCCAGGACTGAACCCTGTGGTACTCCACTTGTCACTGGTCTGAAGTCTGATTTGGAGTCTGCTACTTTCACAGTGTGGGTTCTGTCAGTAAGTCAGTTGGCAACCCATATTGTGACATAGGGATTTATACCTAGTTTAGTGAGTTTATCTATAATTCTAGAGTGGGGGATGGTGACAAACGCCTTGGTGAGATCTAGATAGGCTGTGTGAACCACCTTACCCTCATCTATGGCTTAGGTGGCAAAAGCCAGAGTACCGTTTGGCTAGGCTTACATAGGCCCTAGGGCCAATAGCCTAGTACCTACCTATGAACCTATAAGTATGCACTCAGTGGTGAGAGATCTGGGCACACAGGTTGACAGCAACCTTACCTTTGACCACCATGTCACCACAGTAGTAAGAAGGGCATTCTATATGGCTTATCTTATTAGCAAAGGCATTGCTTCCAGAAAAAAGAAAAAAAAAAAAAAATAATCCGTGTACTCTTCCCTCATCAGGCCAGTAATGAAGTACAACATTCCTTTTAGTTATGTACCTTTCCAAACACCTGGAGCAACTGCAGAGACCAAATGTTCCTCGCAAGGAAAATTCAAGATCTTCAGCATCTGTCCTATGTGGATAATCTGAAATCACTGCTATTTTATTCTGTTTCATACAGACTAGACAGAGGCGATCTCTGCCTTGCATACAAGACAATCTCTGACCCTGCTTTTTTGGAAATGCTGCATCTCCGCAAGTCAAATGGTACACAGGTTACTCGCTCTAAAGACCTTAACCTGGTATGACACATTAATAGAACCCACTAGAGGGACAGGTCTCCCAGAGGTTACCACACCTTTGGAACAGACAGAGCATCTCATTGGCATGATTCAAAACACAATCTGGACGGTTGGATGGGTAAAATGTAAATTAATTCTGGGAGTTCCACCTGTGTCCCTCATCGACAGGGGCAACAGCTGCTGATCATGGAAATAAGGGTAGAACTTGGCTAGGCTTGTAAGGGCCCCAAGGCCATTAGTCTAGTAACTTCATATGATCCTAAGACCACTTATGACTTACCAGCACCGTCCCGCAGATCGCGCTTTCTCCAAGATGGCCATACCAATCAATCCTGTAGTAAATTTGTGAACACTCATCCAGTCATCTAGATTATGGTTTAAGTAAAACAATGAGCTACGCTGCTTAATTCACAGGGAAGTTTATTTCAGTGATGAAACAAGACGCTAGATTATAAAACTGGGCCAGCATTGCCCACAGGCAAACTAGGAGGCCGCCTAGGGCACTGGTGTCGCAGTCATGGTTGGGGAACTTTTTGACTATTTATTTTCTAAAAGAAGTGGGCATGTATTTACTTTTAGAAAATAAAAAGCAGAAAAGCACCTCAACTACAGCAGTAGGAGTAGCTCCTTAGGGAGGAAGTTGTAGGCTTCGCTGGTCTCCTGCTTCATCCCGTCCATGATCAACTTGGAAAATGAAAGCAGGTAGTTTGTGGGCCGGACAGAATAAGTCAGTAAATTTTAATAAATATTTGAGGCTAGAAGTGAAAGCTGCTATCAGCAATAGTGCGAGGTATGAATTTACACTTTAGTTTCTCAGATAAAACTGAATTTGCTTTTTGCTCAGTCACTGAAAATATCCAATTTACCTGGTAAATCAGAGAATCTCTGCCACTTGACGACCAGACATTACAGTTTCTTATTGCTCAACGTGTCAACATTGATGTAAAACTTGCTCTGTTAACTTCCTAAATGAATTATTTAATTTAAAAACCGTCCCCGATTTTAGGCCTTTGCCCAGTTACTTTTCGGTTTAGTCCTCAATTACAAAGCAAACTGGGAGCTATGGGTAAACCATTATGGGTTACACTTGGTCAAAAATACCACAGACTGAAGTTTCATGCTTCTTTCAATTAAGAGAATTAGAGCATCATAAAGGAATGCCGGTCTATGCGCATGCATGTGTGTGTGGTAGTGTGGGGGGGGGGGGTCCAACTGCTGCTCTTTGCTCATTACTCTGATTTTGAAAGATTACTGTGATCTGAAGCAACTTGGAATATTTCAATAAGTGGCTATTTTTCCCACAAAACAAAGCTGAAATGGGTCATTTTTATTACAACCATACATCAGAAGTAATCACACGAGTAGCTATAACCATTGAGTGGAAGTGGTCTGTAGAAAGCAAATGACCCTTTTGTTTTCTTAAACACTCACTACACTTTGCAGGACTAGTATGCATTTGGAGCAGTTTGTAAAAAGTAATCCATCCTTTTGCTCTGGGCTAAGTTTAAACAGTCACCTCCTGAATTTGTACGATTAATGCAATTTGTGCAAAGCAACCAAGAATATTTCAGTGCGCGGCCAAAGTTTGCACGAAACAGTATATACAACATGCTTTTTATTTTTTTTTTTTTTTTTTTTTTTTTTTTTTTTTAAAAATCACCAAGGTCTAAAGTGTACACAAATAGCAAGAACTGATAGAAGGGAGGTACTGTCTGCTGAAAGTACCATATCCTCTTGTTTGTTCCATTTAAACAGTTAATTCTTAAATAAACAAAATGTTTGTTAAAAACGGCATAGAATTAATCACAGAACACCCAGACCTTCAGAGCTTCTGGGAACCTGTTGATCTCTACATACCAAGCCTGTATAAGTGGATTTTAACAAAGGCTTAGCAATGTTATTGTCAGGAAATCAGCCCTGCTCATAGGTGTACAAGTCATTGTAGTTTGTGTGCATGGGGGTGGAGACACTAGGGACAATGTTATTTCTTTAATTCTTCTCTTAAACCTCGGGTGGTGTGCACAGGTCACTATAGTTTGTGTTATGCTATAAACAGCATGGTTACTACTCTTTTAAACTTCCACACAAACTTCAGAAATTAGAACAGGTGGTCACTGTAGCCTGTATAGCAGCATTGTACTATCAAAGAGTAAGAAGTCAGAATAATAACAGATTAATTTTTTTCCCATTTTCCTCGCAATTAAATACACACACGTTTTACATATTTTATATATATATATATATATATATATATATATATATATATATATATATATATCTATATATATATATATATATATATATATATATACACACACACACATATATATATATATATATATATATATATACACACACACACATATAT